>NC_054871.1:11536482-11839512 GCF_018320785.1 Cheilinus undulatus | reverse complement strand
GGATTCATGATTTTGGAATATTTGCAAGTCATTCCATTAAAAAAGTTGTCATGTTTTATCGCATCCTAAAAATACACATTATCCATGATTTTATCAGTGCCTGTTTGTAAGGTTGTGCTACCACCAGGTGTTGGCTGTGGCATATTTAAATGCTTTAAGATAGCCTCAAAAAAAATTATTAAAGAAGAATAAATCATTATTTTCTGCTCACTTGTGGCACTCCTACTCTTTAGATTGGCCACAGATCCGCTGTCTATAGCCCTGAAATATTCCACATCATTTTCAGGAAGGCATAGAGGAGTTCTCGGACAAAAAGTGGCATTGTACCTTGATGATGTAACATATTATGTTCAAGACCCAGTGAATTAAGCTGAAGAAATTGTTTCAGTGGCCTAACACCTCTGGAGTATTTTCAGATTACGAACTAAATATTGCAAAGATTGTATACGTTCCTCTCAAAACAAGTCCGCCAAACTGATCCCCCAAGATGGGGAACATTGGCCTTTTGCACATACCCTATGTGCTGATACTTACAATTGAATATTTTTAGAAATGTAATTTAAATATTTATTTTTGGGCCTTTTCTTGCCTTTATAAAATAGAGGAGGACAGTGGATATACTCGGAAACAGGGAAGAGAGCGGGGAGAGACATGCAGGAAATGGTGCCACAGGCTGGATTCGAACGCCCGCGTGCGCCTTAACCACTCGACTACCGGTGCGCCCCAGAAATGTAATTTAGACCTAAAACTTGAATCCTTGAAATGCACTTGAAAATAAACCAATGAACAACCAAACCTGCCTAAAATTCCCTAACATATTTGTACATACTGCCAATATTTACAGCCAGTATATCAGTAATAAATATCAGCAGATCTGCAAATACTGATAAATGACTCTCAGCTAACATCTGCCAATACTGATATCATTCAGATTATATCACACATCCATATTTTCATCTATCCGTAGTGGCTTTAATTGAAAAAATTGTACAAAATTAACAACGGATTAAATTGGAACTCTTAAGATGGTGCATATTATGCTTGTGGGCCGGATTGAAACTATTAAAATGAATGTATAACAAAGAAAAAAGCATTTCCATCAGATGACACAAGCACTATGTTAACAACTGTAGAGATACTAAGTAACTAGCTTAGCATCTGAATCTGTAAGTGAAGATAAAAAGACCTCAATTGGCTTGCCAAACCTGTTGCCCCATTAATTGGAATATCCAGTGTGTTTTAGCATGAAGCTAACAAACCAAAGATGTACATCTTGGTCCATCTGTGATGAATGAGTCAGCACAGTTATTTAAGTTTCATTGTAATGACAATAATGCTGATACAACTGACTCTTTACTTGCATTTTTATAAATGCACAACCCTACACCACATATCAGGAAATAAATGAATCCTGCACTTAATCATGTAATTATACATCACAGTGTGGGATTCTGAAGAATGTAAAATTGTCTTGCAGTAAATGAATTAATGTAGCATAGCTGTGTTGTGGCATTAGTGTTTCCCGCAGAATTACACTGTACTATGTGGACAGGAGGGATGGGCAACCCACCCAAACTCTTTTCTGTACATTTATTACCCACGCCAATGAAATCAGCAGGGGATTATGTAAAGGGTTCCGTATCTTTGTTTGTTTCTTCGTTTGTATGTGTACAAGATAACTCGAGAACAAAAAGTCGGATCTTAACCAAACTTTCAGGGAACATTGGGATAGTGACAGGGAAGAATCAATTTGATTTTGGTGATGATCCGTGCACCCGTTCGGTTTTTCTCGGGCTTCAAAATTTTGAACACCATAGTAATCAATGGGAGCGTAAGTTCCTCGGTGGCGCTGCTTAGGCGTGGGTCTGCCGCCTCAGACGGCCATTCTAGTTTTTTTGTGTTTTGTTTGTTTGACAGTTTTCATCAGCAGTATGTTGCGTGAAGACTAGGACTCAACTGATTATCGGTTTTGAAGATGATTAAAGCCGATATTTGGCATTTGGCCAATTATTGTTATCTGTGCTTAATTTGAGCAATAATCTATAAAATTAATTAATCAAAAAGTGTTCTACTTTGGTTCCACAACAAAGTGTGTCTTCCCCTCTGGCTTTATTTTCACTCTCTATATATTCACTCCAGATGCCCTGTTATCAGCACAGTCTGATTGGCAAGACGTGACTTGAGTATTAGCCAATCAACAATTAAGCCTGGGTGCCAGCGACACAGTAAGTGTATGGTGTCACTTCCTGTTTTCCTGCTGTTGCTGCATTTCTCATGCAGATAGACCTTTTTTTGATCGAATATTTTTTTCTTTTTCCACATTAAGTTTTATACCTAATAATAAATGCATATGGGCTCCAAAAATGGGTTATCAGAGTGCAGGAATACAGAACAGTTTCAGAAAGAAGCTGATGAAATTGTTGAAACAACAGCTTCATGAGATGTGGCACCTCACCTGTTGCATTTACAGGAAGAACATACTAGTGGATGTCTCTCTAGAGTGCACAGATACAAATTGAAAAAAGACACAAAAAATGGTTGGAAAATGATCTTGTGTGGCTGTTAATATACCCATGTGGCCCATCGAAGTGTTCTTAAAATTTGGGAAACACTGGTGGTATTATTGTTATTTTCCCTGACACAGCTTGTTGTGAGTTGCCCTGTGAGTACCACTCCAACATTAAATACAGCTGTCTGTCATCTTTGTCTTTTCTGCGACTCTGTCCCGAATGTTGACGATACAGCTGGGCTTTGGAAGCTTGATTTATGTGTTATTTTTCAACAGAGAGGCCCCAAAGTCCTGTCATCCCAATCTCACAGCACCTACTTGCCACCCAGATCCTGGCATCTTCCTCTGACGGGCAGATTCTCAGGACACATGGTTTCATGTGCTGTTGAGCCATTTGTCTTGGGTTGTTCCAATTTTTAATCCAGCCAGATGGATCTGCTTTGACTGCCAGATCACCAGGCTTTCTGGTGTTGATGGCGCCATCAACTCCAATCTTTTACTTAATCAGCAGACTGTTTTCTTGTTAACACATTCATCCATCATCTTTTTGAGCCTGCTTTATGTCTCAGTCACCGTTATTATGGCAGACAGTTGAACAGTTTTATAAATAAAGAGAGGCGAAATTGGGTCTTGAAATGCCAGTGACTTTCTGAGATTTTTAATATGCATTTAAAACAAAAGCATTGCTCACTGTACACTCATTTTTTGAGTGAAAAGCAGGACAAAGATGGTACACACCAAAGCCTTGTCCTGAGGGCAAAGATGACCAAATCATCTATGTAAAGGAATGACATCCTCATCAAAATATTTTAAATCATCTGTCCTTATGCTTTTGTCGTCTTTAAGCCTAGCTATAGGGCATGAATAAATTTCATCTCTGCATTGACTAACTGAAAATTATAGCTTTTGTTTTGAAACATTCAACAGACGTCATTCCCTAAAACTGGGGCTTTGGTTCTACTTAAAAGACTTCTAGCAAATCCAGACTGGTGATTCAGTTATTTTTTTATTGTGTAAATATTGTGTTTCCTACTTAGAGGAACAAAAACTGTTGTTGTTCTGCCAATTTAAGAAAGATGAAACAGTAACCACTCAGGATGCAACCCAGGATGCTGAAAATAATTTGAGACCTCATGGTTTGTTTCCAAGGATGCTGAGGTTTCTCAGTGAGACGAAATAAACACAATCTGGATTCAGAGCACACAGTATTAACTTCAGAAGTCATCACAAAGTGTCCTTAAAAATCTGGACCTTGTAAAGCATTCTTTCTGGTCTGTGTACTAAAAGAAAGCAGTTAATCACGTTTACAATATTGTAACCGAAGCAAGTTTACATTTTTGAGCTCTCTACTGCATCATCCCATTTTATTAAGTTAGTCTAAAGCTTTGTGGTCCAACAAGCTGTTTGATGAGTAATCCTTCTTGGAGGATAAAATGTCTTTAATGCAGGACACGTGAGGGATCAGATAGCTTTAATATGGAATTATGATGATGGTATAAACCTTTCAGTATAACCTTTATGTGGTTTAATCACTTAATCTTTATAAACAGACTTGTTTTTGGAGAAAGTGTGCTCCTTGTGTGCACAGTTACACCCTGCAACCTCCTCTCACATCCACTGTTTCACAGCTCGCTACGTGCCTCCTTTAAATTTTAAAATTCTCTCTCACCCTTCAGCGAAAACAGTTTCAGGTGCCTCTTTATGGATTTTTAGCACCGCTCTCTCCTCTTTTTCCCAAACAATGAATGCTGGCATGTGTCCCAGGTATGCACTGTGGCCTTGCCTGAAATGATTGCATGCATCTTGGGGCAAGCCCCTTTTCCATTGGAAAGACATAGTTTCCATCTGCTGTAATGACAGAATAATGGCATCACACCTGGTGCCCCACCCTCAATCGCTTGTACGTACAAACGCAAACACACCTGCACACGTGTGCACATGTACGCACAGTTGCACCGGAGACGAAACTCATCCGAAACTCTTAAACTCCTCTTACTAAAGGGGTTGGAGGTGTTGGGTTCCTCCTCCAGTTGCGTAGGGAATCCCCACCCAGCCCCTTGTCTTCTCTCCCATCCTTCATCCTGTCCTCACAGCCAAGTGGAAACTCATAACCACCTTTTGTTGGTTGTCCTGCCAGTTTTACACATACCTCTTCATTCTTGAACCCCCTTTCCATCCTGTTTCTGTTTTCAAGGAAATAACAGGCTATGAACCATCTTATGTTTCCATCTAGAGCCTCAAAACAACCTCTCAATACCGAAACTATGCCTACAGTCAAAAACATCTCTGCAGTTCATTTTTATTAGGCCTTTTGTTGCAGTTTGTGCAGTTCACTGTCACAACTGACCCAAATAAAATCTTATATATTTTCATTTTTTCTTCCTGACAAGCTTTGCCATGACTTCTTAAACGGGACTTAACCAGAGACTAGATGAAGCTGCACTGCAGTTGGTTTGACTATCAGTCAAGCCATTAATTATATTGAATGAGAAATATTTAACAGTGGTTGGCTAGATTGCTGTTAAACATGGTACTCATATTCCACAAATAAATGGTACCAATCTGCAACAGTTATGAGGGACCCAACAAATATTTAAGTATCCAACTTGTAAGTTCTACGGTACCTTTATCCAACACAGGCCACTACTGAAATTTACAAGAATAATAGAAAGATGCATGGATATATGGATAGGTAGAGAAATTATTTTATTCATAACTCACTCTCAAAAGGAAGTTACAAAGTGCTGTCTATGACATCCTCCAAGTGGGAACTGAGTCTTTGACCCAGGTGAAGGAGGTCGGCTATCTTGGGGTCCTGATCATGAGTGAAGGTAAAATGGACTGTGAGATTGACAGGTGAATTGGTATAGCATCATCAGTGCTGCAGGCAGTGTACCAGGTAAAGAGGGAGCTGAATCAAAAGGTAAAGCTTTCAATTTACCAGTCAATCTACATTCCAACCCTCACCAACAGTTGTGAGCTTTAGGTAGTGACCAAAAGAATAAGAATGCACACATAAGCAGTCAAAATGAGTTCCCTCACTTATACCGGCAGCTCGCTTATAGCCGGTTCTGCTGGTTCTGAGCTAGAGCCTAATCTAGTGTACTTTGTTTTTCAATAATCAAAGAACTTGACTCTGGGTCGAGACTACCAGGGCCAGTGTGGTACCAACTTCTTGCTGGTCCAGAGGAAAGAGTCAGTTTACGCTCGGGCCTTGTGTGCTTATGCTGGGGGCTGGGAGTAGGATTGGAATGTACCATTACAAGGAAAAGTTGAGTTTTGTACGCTCAACAACTGTGTAAATGGATATAAAAGCAAAGCAGCAGTAACCCAAGTAAGAGACGAGCTGTCTCCTGACTGGTCCTTAGATGAGGTACAAAGAAAGCTGGAGAAGCTACGAGGACCAAGCCGGTCATCGAGAATATTCGGCTTGTGGAAACTGTGGCTGGCTATGAGCGCAGAATTGAGCAAATAATCAATAAATTGAAAGACCATGAAACAGTAGTTTCTGATAAAACAGAGAAGCACAGTGACGTTTACACTGACATAAGGATGTAGCCGTCGACCCAATTCAGCCAAAAACAGGTGGTTCTTTGGTGATTCTTGAATCGAAGTAACTCCAGACCTGCTCCAGCTCTATCCAAGCACCAGCCTTGGAACTGGCTTGCTGGAAAAATTATTAGCGATAGGGTAAGGAGCTCAGACATCTGCAGTAAGCTCGGTGTACAGCTGCTGCTCCTTTTCATCGAAGGAGTCCGTTGACATGTTTGACCATGTGATCAGGGTGCCTCCTGGTCACCTCCCTGTGGAGATCTTCCAGGGACTACCAGTAGGGACAAGACCCTAGGGCAGACCCAGATCTCACTGGTGGGAGTATATATATCCCCTCTGTCCTGGGAATGCCTCGGGATCCCCCAGAATGGAGTGAGCATGACCTGACCTTGGATAAGTGGAAGATGATGGATGGAGGGTAATTTAAAAAAAGACATACACACCATTTTAGAAATAATACAAGTAAAAGCAGATAGATAAACAATAAACTAAATAACACTCCAACCACCCCACCAAAGACATACTATAGTGCCAGTGGTTAAGCCTATGAAAGTGAGTTAGTGAAGTGGATAATAATGAAAAATCTATTCTCTCAGAGCTTGATGAAGCATCCTCAGCTCTGTTGTTTTGTCTGAAATACAGCATACACCCCCAAATCAGTCTTCTATTTCAATTAATGAAAACACAGCAACAAACAAATACTCCAAATTAAGACAATAAGATCATATTCTTCTCAGAATTTTTGCTTGAAAATGAAAGAACGATGATTAATTCATGAAATGACTAATTCTTTTGTCTTTTACAAACTCTACTCGTTTCTGCCTTAGGTGCATTTTGAGTTCAACTCTAATATAAAAGGCTGACTAACAACATTATAATCATGACCTAATTACAGCATGCTCACATACTTGTACTGTGGAAGCATGCTTGTTTCAGCTAGACACCAAAATAGGTCTGCTTTATTTTCTGAATCAGTTCAAGGTAAATATGCATAGTTGTGTACTACACAAGCCCAAAAGAATTTGAAAATCCTTTCATTAAAGATGTGACAAGAAACCCAAAGTCATGCTCTAAACCTCTCTTGAGGAGTTGTAACCTCTAATGACAAACTTACCCCTACTTGCCTTAAAATTATGCTTTGGGTCGTTTCATCTTCATCCCTCAGATCCATGAAGGCCTCTGTCCTTCTGTACTCCTGTGGAACTGGTCCATGAATCAGCTTCACCCTAAAAACAGCAAATTTTGAGGTCTTGGTCATTTCAAGTCCTTGTAGTTCGACTCAGTATGTAGGGCAAATAACTGTGGTAGACAGGATTTAAAAACAATGTTTCAGTCAGCTATGGTTGCCCAAAGCAACAGTTCTTTTAGGCCAACAATGTTTGAGAAAAATATGCAATATGTGATAACATTGGTCAGTATTGTAGTAACAATATGATGCTGTTAATCAATTAATTAAGGGTGTATAAGAGCTAAAACCCAAAGTTTCAGTGTCTGTTTGCTTGTCTTCAGGTTTTAGACAGTGCAGGTGTTTTAAGCATATCCAGCATCTCACTCATAAATCCAAAATACACCCAAAAAGTTTTTTACACTCCTTGATCACTGGTTCCCAACCTAGGGTCCGGGACCCCCCGGGGGGATGCAATGATTTGTCTGTTTTGAGGCTGCCAAAATTCAATTTAAAAATAATAACTAAAACCATGATAAAGCAGTTGTTAAGTAGTTTATACAGAGATTTTTTGATAAGAAGGCATAGGCCTTTTTTATGGTTTTATCAGTGAAACAATTAAAATCTATGTTGATTTTTGATGGTAGTTGTCACTTTTTCTTCTCTCTTGGGTCCTGGAGGGGCACCGCTTTACTTAGGTGCATGTAGGGGGAGCGCCAGGGAAAAACGGTTGGGAAACACTGTCCAAGATCATCACCTACTAATCTGAGTATCACAGATAGCTAGCCTGAGCTTGACATGGTGTCAAAGCCATTGTCAGTAAACCTCCTCGGATTGGCTCACTGTTTTTGCCATGGATCAGACTTATTTAGATTTGCCAAAAAAATATTTTTATTTTGTAACTTTTCCACTTTTCAGCTTGCTATGAATCAAGCTGCATATTTTAATAAATCCACAACCCTTATACTGTAATGGTAAAAAAAAAAAATCTGCATCATTTTAATGACAAAAGTCGAACAGCGAGCGCATATAGCATATGGATTTTAAAGGTTTTAAGATGCATAAAAACATAAGTTTACAGCTACTGACATAAAGGCTGAAATGCTACTGATGTTTAATGTCTGATTGATGTAATACGCAGACATCAGCTGATACCCACATGATAAACCTAGACACTGAAATCACACATAGACAAATTGGAGCAGCATTTGAAATGATGTAACCATGCACTAGGAATTATCAACACTTTATAGCCTGTTTATGTGTGAAAGCCCATGAAAAGTTTTCATAAAATGTTCTGTTGGAGTCTAAAGTCCCAGGGAGATTATGCAATCAGGCATGCTTACACAGCCATGATTCAAGACGACGTAGTAAATCAGTGTTATTATGGGCTATCAGATATTTTACTAATAAAGATTAAATGCCAAGAGTTCTGTATATTGTAATTGTCAGATAACTTTTAGCAAACTGTATTTGTGGTTTTGATATAGTTTAATTTTTTGTGATTTTCACCTTCTCAATGCACACTCACCAGTAATTTATTAGATGCACCTTGCTAGTCCTTAATTCTTCATGGCACAGTTTCAGCAAGGTGCTGGAAACATTCCGCAGAGATTTTGGTGCATGCATCACACAGTTGCTGCAGATTTATCAGCTGCACATGCATGGTGTGAATCTCCCGTTCCACCACATCCCAAAGGTGCTCTATTGGACTGAGACGTGGTGACCGTGGAGGTCACTGGAGTACATTGAACTAATTTTTATGTTTCAAGAAACCAGTTTGAGATGACGTAAACTTTGCGACATGGTGCATTATCCTGCTGGAAGTAGCCATCAGAAGTTGGATACGCTGTGGTCATAAAGGGATGGACATGGTCAGCAACAATACTCAGGTAGGCTGTGGCATTTAAATGATGCTCAGTTGGTGTTAAGGGGCCCAAAGTGTGCCAAGAAAATATCCCCCACACCAATAGACCACCAGGCTGAACCAGTGATGCAAGGCAGGATGGATCCATGCTTTCATGGACCATCTGAATGTCGTAGGTATAATTGAGGCTCATCAGACCAGGCCATTTTTTTCTAGTTTTCTATTGTCCAATTTTGGTGAGCCCATGCGAATTGTAGCCTCAGTTTCCTGTTCTTGGCTGACTGGAGTGGCACTCGGTGTGGTCTTCTGCTGCTGTAGCCCATCTTCCTCAAGGTTTGATGTGTTGTGCATCCAGAGATGGTATTCTGCATACCTTGGCTGTAATGAGTGACGGTTGCCTTTCAAACATTTTGAACCAGTCTACCCATTCTCCTCTGATATCAACAAGGTGTTTTTGTCCAAACAACTGCTGCTCACTGGCTATTTTCCCTTTTTCGAACCATTCTCTGTAAACCCTAGAGAGGGTTTTGCATGAAAATCCCTGTAGATCAGCAGTTTCTGAAATACTCAGACCAGCCCATCTGGCACCAAAAAACATTTGATTGTCATTAAACAATCATTTCCCCTTTCTGTTTCGTTATTTTAATACATAAAAAACATAAAAAGTTTAAGGCCTTTATTAAGCTTGTTAGTTTTATCTCCCAAGCTGTCAATATATTACATTCTGTTGCCTATTTTTCATCATGATCACATTAATACGCAAGAACAAAGCAGCTCTTTGGGGATCAATGTTTGGTCATAGAGCACGCCCAGCAACCCCAATAAAACTCCAGCTACATGTAATAGTTACTGCCCAGAGCATTACCCCAGAAGAAGAGATCATTATTCGATAGCCACCAGCTGGTGTCCTAGTATTGAGAGTATATGTCATGGTCTCCATGGTGACTCTGGTTTACTATTTACTCACACACTGTCATGCAGATGGACAAGATTTTGGAAGCAGCCAGGCGTATTGTCTTGAATAGATTAAGGCTGAATCCTTTTTATGCTCTGAATTCGAACAAGAGCGTTTGTGTTTGACTGTGGTGGAGAGCAGTGGTGACCTCATCTGTCTGTGTAGAAAAACAGACAACAAGCACTACTGTTTTTGATAAACTCGAATATGACTATCTCTGTGTCCCATTTAGAGAACGACTTTTCCTGTGGCACGTGAAGCTCATCTTTCCTCAAAGCGGCACCGAGTTCAGTCAGAGGAGGTGAGTCATACAACTATATTTAATTTACTGAATAATATAGTCATCAAAGTGTCTCCTAAAGCACTCACTACTGCACATAAACTTAAAATGAGTGAGTTGCTCATTGAATATTCATGTACCTTTAGAAGCTGCAGCATGACAAGGACGAAAAACTGGTTCCTTGTTTTTTTGCAGTATCTTTCACAACCATGACTTGAAGTGATTTGACTGATAATAGACGTGTGGTTGTCCTTCACGGATTTTCTTATGCTTCAGGGTGTCTGAGAAGAAAACCTTGGAACAGATCTTGACCCCTTACATCCATCCCACAGAGTCTGACCCTGTGACACGACAAAAGTAAGCAATGTACCAATGATGCTTAACTTACCCGGGGTTTCTTTGTTTTGGACAATTTGTCATTCTTGTGCCTTTTTTTTAGCTTCAGTTCATGTTTTCCACATCTGTGTCACAAAGCGGAACCTCAGAAGCAATGAAGCATTTACTTAATGATGGTAGATAATGTGTGGTTGTCTATTTCAAAGTTTTAATAGCTATTCATTTTAGAATTTCTACGGGTAAATTTAATTAATCTCATTTTATCATATTTCAAAATTCCATGAAAACTAATTTTGTTTCATTTTGCATTTTTGTATGGTCTTAAATCAAGGGTAATTGGCTTCCTATTGGATACAGACCTGCTTTTATTTTGAAAGAAATTAAAGAACTTTGGTTAGACGTGGGGTGTGACGAGATGCCGTGCCACGAGATCTCGCAAGATCAAAATGCCACAAGATTTCTCGTCATAGAAAATCCATCTTGCAAGATCAATATTGCGCAGACACTTGGAGCAGCAGCTCTCCTTACAGACAACAATACCAAACCGGAAATTATAAAAGATAGCAGTTAAACACGCCCTGTTTGTCTGACAGCAGAGCAGAGACACACTCGCTCACCAACACACACACATTAACACACACTCATCTGTGTGTCGTGCTCAACACTGTCAAAGCTCGTATGAAAAAAAAGACCACAAAATGATAAAATAATCTATTTCTTTAAATTACAGCAAATATTTTATTGACATTTATTATTATTTTGTGTTTTAAATATGGATGTCCTTAAAGTGGATGAGAAATAGTTTGATTTTACTGATGCAGCTCTTTATATTTCAGTCTGTTGTAAACATTTTAAAAGTACTTTCAAAATAATCTAAATGCTTTTATAATGTATTATTGAATTAGATATTAAATATAATTATTGTAATTGTAGGGATGAGTGCATAGTGTAGTAAAATAAAGAGGTGGTACAGTATTAAAATGAAAGGTTTAATTGGAAGAGCATTGAAATGTACAGAATGAGTCAGAGTTAGACAAGACAAACTGTGTGTAAGCATTGATTGCCTATTCAGTACAAGAGCAGTTAGTTTAAACATTTCTGAATAGACTTAATGTTTTGTGATTATGACTTTCAGCTGTATAAAGGACATACTATCCACCCATGTGTTTTTTGTTTTTTTCCAAAATTAAAAAATGTGTAAAGTCTCATCTCGCACCCCTAGTTAGACACCAATTTAAACATGAAAAAGGAACTTGTTATGAATTAAAAAGGAGATTAGCAATCGGCACAAGTGAAATTTTTCATAACCTAAGGTGCAGAGGACTTCTGATTTGTCCACTGAGCTGTCTGGGAATTTTAAAGTAAAAGAGACTCTAAGGGGCACGGGTGTACTTTCTTTACACACTGTGGCTGTGAGGAAACATTGCAAGTGCTTAACTAAAGTGTGCTGAAAGGGGGAATAAGCATGTGATCAGTGCCATAAAACACATTAATGAGGGGCGCAGATGGCCTAGTGTTTAAGTCACGCCCCATGTATGCAGATGTCCGGGTTCAAATCCAGCCTGTGGTTTTTTCACCCCACTCTCTCATCCCTGTTTCCAACACTATCTACTGTCCTGTCTCTTCAATGAAGACTATAAAGCTGAAAAACAAATGTAAAACATGTACGCACTACTTATGGACTTGGATTGCATCACAATAGATTCATCAGTGCTGACTCTAAAATATCTTCATTTGGCACCTCAATTTGATATTTGTTGTCAAGACAACAATATAGTAGGTGTTTTCACGGTGCATTTCCATAGCAACATCATAGTGAACCTCCAACGTCATTATGCCTTGAGTGTCACTTCACCAAATATCACGCCACGGTATGCAGGAGTGCAAGAGAGTGCAGCACAGTGGGAGCTCCTCATATAGACACAATCAGACATGCACAGTCACAGCTGAGCTCCCAGATCTTTCTGCCAATCCTAGTCTCACCTCCGTTCTCACGCCCTATCTACCTCTGATGCTGGTGGAGGATCACATCATTCCCCTTTATTCCCCTTCCCCATTCATAGTAAAACATTGCAGGGGCATAAATATTACACCTCAGAATAGTACAGAATGAGCCTATTGCCTCTTCATTATTTAGTCCCATCCCTGATTCATGTACATACAGACAAAAGATGTAAAATTGTAGAAGATGATTCCTAAACTTATGGCATTATCACACGGCTGGTGCATCATTAGGTTCTTGTCTGCTACATGTTACACACAAGTAAAGTTGTAGAATTACAGGCGTTACACTCTCACAAACAGCAGTGAGTGTCTGTGTACACTGGTGGTGGTTGTTATTTTGATACTGAAGCTATTCCAAAGCAGGTGAGTAAATATTTTGTACATATTTTATTACGGTGTGATCGCACTGCCAATGCACACTGATGAATTTGAGAGCAGTACTAAGTAAAACTGGCCCTGTACACCTGGAGTGACAGCTGTGTCCATCATTGGCAGTAAATCAAGGGGCATTTTTTCAGCAGTTGTAGCTTTCTCACCATGTAGGCGTATTTATGAGTTCATTTTTGCAGCTGTTTTACTTTCACGCACTCTCCTGAATCCTGCAGCAAACCCAGAAACCTTTTTTTGATGTGCTGCATTCACTGGCTGAATTTTAACCACTCTGTTGTTTGGTTCTGTCCCTGGAATTTAGAATGGAAGTAGAAAACTTAACAATGTGATAAAAGACTAAGAAATCAACAGCACATTGAAAAATGGTTTGGAAAACCTCAAAGTATAGGTTTTATGACTGCAGCATAGACCTTTTATTCTCTGTTGGAAACTTAGAATGAGTAGTTTTGCTTGAAGCCAAAACTCTGAGGCTTTGTTCGGTGACTGAATTGTCATATTCACAACAATTAGAAATGACACTGTGGGCCATAAAGCTGTCTGGAATTATTACAATATCTGTTAAGAAGGAGATACCGTAATATCGTCACTCTAGCAGCAGATAATGATATCAATCACTCCCACTTATTTCAACAGTGCTATGACAGCACTGCATTCATTCTCTATTGCATCGTATTATCAGGGGAATATTATGTATTATAAGCTTTTATGTTGTCTAAACTGCGTTGCTTGGCTGCAGCCTGCGTGCCATTGTTGCATAAAGATATCATCGATCAAAATCCAGAACTAAAATGACCTCTTTCAGGTCAGATTTATTCCCTCTCTGCTAGTATTGGTGATACTTTGTTGCCATTAGGATCATTTCTCAGATAAAGCCTTAAAGGCAGCATCAGGTATCAGAATTAATGCCAATAAATGCACAGATCAGATACCACAATTCGTGACTTCTGCCAAAGACTGGACTTTATTCTTCTTTTCAAAAACTGAATCTGAATTAGTAATCATTTATGCCTCTTGCAAATGCCTTGTGAGAGTGGCAGGAATGAAGTGATTTAAGGAAAAGTATAATGAGTATGAGATAAGCAAATCTGCTGTAGCACAATATCATTAATCAGTAAACTACCGTCTCATGTTTTTTATAATTTTATTTGGTAAAAATCCAATATAAAGCAGTTTCAGTTGAGTTTTTTTTTAAGTGTCTTTGGGGTGCCAGTTGGAATGAGAAGTTAGGGTGCAGCTGCGTTCATGAAGGCTTTATTCTTGGGTGGGGTTCAGCAAAGACCCTTGGACCCTTTCCGGCATATTCTTCCTCAGTTTCTGCACCTAATTTCGGACTCTATCCTGTATTGTGCTCAAAGAGAGAGGCTTTAAAAACCCCAACAGTTAGTTTAAGAAATAACTAAGAATAAAATCCCTTCCTGCATATTTACTGTATGTTTTTATTTTTCTTGAACAGATCTGAAGGCATTCAGTAGCCCCCAAAACTCAGTCCATTGAATTCTGGTGTTTTGTACGTCTAACTGCTTAATCAAGATTATCATGGGATTTTTTTACAGGGCAGAAGTTCCATGTTGGACAAACTGTTGGTACAGTAAGTTTTACACAAAAAAGGGAAGAAAAAATATTTTGAACATCAGTAATGGCATTGGACCTAATTTTCACAGTTGGTACATCTGTATAACCTGACATCCTAGACAGCTTCTGTGTTATATTTTCATTGCATGGATGTATTTCACATTCATCTGGGAAACCTCCCATAGAAAGCATTTGGAGAGGGCAGGACTCAAAAAAAATTTTCTGAAGGTGACTGGACAAACGTTCTGTCTGTCACATTCATTGTGGACCAATCAGAGTGACAAGTCAGAATGAATTAGTGGACATGCACAGCTCCGGTTGAAGCCTGAGCTCGGTAGACAGGCACTGCCATAGTTTGTGGACAGTGGAGCTTGTCTGTGGATAAAACTCATGCAGAGGCAGGTCAGGAGAGGGGTGAAAACATATTTTCCGTCATGAAAAACTTTCAGTGTGGCTCTTTGCTCTTGCTACAATAAAGAAATGTGGCACAGTTCTGATGAACCTGTTAACTTGAGCTATATACAAGCCAATTGCTACACCGGTGGCAGCCAGTTGTTTATACCAGCTTACAGTACAACATAACCTTGTCTGTAACTATTGCCGACCTATGCCAAAGCATGGAGGGAGAATAGCAAAAACATCTAAAAGGCTTCTTCAGTTGTAAAATGACTGGTGCCAGAGCTAGAATTTATAGCCTTCCTTCATGTTTCATGGTTCAAGGTTCTTTATTAGTACCCAAAGAGACGGGATTGCAGACTGGTGCTCCAGCCTTCCAAAGACCAAAACAGCAAATAACAACAACACTGATTCACCATTCAGGACACAGGACTCTTATCCCCTACTTACAATGCAGCCTTGGGTTCCTTTTGACAGCAATCCAAGTGATGCAGGCACATGATTCCTTTGAGCTTGAGTCACTTTAAAACTGAAGAAGCCTTTTGGAGGAGAGGCAAAATGAATCTCAGTCAAGTCCAGTTGCCCTCTTGACCAAGATTTGGATATACTATGGCTTTATTCAAGCTAAATGGAGCACTGACAACAGTCATTGCTGTCTGCTTCCAGCACAATGAAACTACACCCTTAGCTACTGCCTCGTTCTCCTCAAATGGTTAGGTCTGTTTTCAGACTAGGCATGATCATATCAGACTGGATGGATTTGCATGATGACAGGCATGGTATATAGCCAATCCATCTTTGCAAGGTTAGTCATCCCTATCTTTTAGAGTGATAAGAGAGGGAGAAAAAACTGGGAAACGACAAGCAGGAGAGGAGCTACAGGTCATGCTTGAACCTGGGTGTCGTGCTTTGAGTATTACAGCCTCTGCCAAGGGGCATGACCCAACAGCCAGACCATCTAAACCTCTTCATTAGTGATAGTTTAGTTAAGCTACCAGCTGACATAGATGATTTTGTAAAATTAAATGTGGCGGTTTGTGTGCAGTCTGTCTGAACACTCCACTTAATGTAATGTGCTTATTGCCACCCCTCTTCACACAAAAAAATGTTGGCCTTTTTCTGCCTTGACTGCAGCTTTGGCTCTGATAACGTGTATCAGGTCTAATGACACATTCACACTAGATAATCTGTAATTGATTTTGGCAGAAGGAAATACTCCTCAGCTTGAGACTGAGTATAGATCAGTCTGCATGTTTAAGAAAGAGCAGGATGGTGCATATAGCTGCTAACTGGTGTTCAATAAGTGTTTTCAAGCCCTCTTTTGTCCTCTGAACAGCACATTTCTATTTCTAATTAAAATTTACAGTGGAGTGGGAATGTGTTTGAGTGAATTTAACACTGCTGATCTGTACCAAACACTTAAATGTGATTGTTTCCCATCAAGTGGATGAATAGTTGAAGTGGCTACTTTTAATAGGCTCACTTTATCTCAATACAACTCAGGGGAAAACTCAGTTAGTGTTATACAAAAGCTGTTACTCAAAGGTCATTTTCCATCCTGATCTTTCAATATCAATCAACTAAATTTAATTTCAGCTTCAGGATACACTTGGTGTAACTCCATGTTCTGTTTAATTCCCACAATGTTAGTTGCCAGCATTTATCTTTGTAATTTTGCACTTCTTTTACTTTCTTTATAATTTCCCAGGCTTGTGTTTCTCCCTGCATGAACTGCAGTATTTGGACAAAGCAGCCTCTATGATTGCAGAACATTCAGTGTTTCTAATCCCAACCTTTAGCCAAACTGCGATCTGACTCCTCTGACCCAACCTTTGTACCGATAACAGTCAGAAATAAGAGGTGTACTGGGAAACAGCCCAGCATATTTGATGAAGCTGATGTACTTTCAGGATTCTTAGGAGTTTTGGGTTGTATCCACATGATTGCATGGACTCATTTGAAGTTTCTTTTGATGCAAAAGTCAGCTAATTTAGAGTAAAACAGCCTAAAGCAAGAGCATCTGCAGACTCTACAAAAAGTGTTTCAGTGCCAACCATGAAGGCACAGACGGTACTTAGACAAGATTCAAGTGACTGGGGTTTAACACTCCACGGCCCATTGGCTGGCTGTTTATAGAGAGCTCAGGTGCCATGGCCGTCAGTAGCAGGGAGGATTGTCCCTCACACAAGAAGCCTATACATACTGTATATCAGTCAGCATACCAGACAAGTGTACATTTGAGTCTCTCCTGTTCTACACTCAATGAGCTCTTTGTGTTTTGACCTTTTTAGTAACCACAGAGGGAAATTCTGCACACGGTGTTCACATATGTTCTTTTTAATTGTGTCTTCTTAAGGGTGGGATTGGAGTAGGATTTCTAAAATCTCCTTTGTTGATAAGAATTTCTCTTTCAGGTTGAAGATGTACGTGCACGCTCCGTTTGATCATGTGAAAGTCTTCATGAAAGCAGAGGGGAGAAAAGCCAACTCTGTGAGGTGAGATTTACTTTCCATTTGTCACCTTTCTCATTTCCCATTTTCATTATTCTTCCATTCATCCTTCATACCCACAGGGAACCATACATTCACTCTGCTTTTACTGGAAATGTGCGTCCAATGTCAAAAATGGATCTGAATATAATAGGACTGTTTTCTCCACTCATGGCAAAAGCCTTGGTGCATTTAAAGGAATGCTCTTCCATCTGTGTATGCAGAGGATGTAAATGGAGTTTTTGGAGTTTGATAGCTTGTAAAAGAAGCTTATTAAAGACAAATATCAAAGGTTGTGAAATACAAAGTTGTAGCCACTGGTGGTTGAAGAAATGTTCTACAGCATTGAATTCGGCATTTTGACCCATGTCATTTTGTCAAGATTTGCCTTTGTGTGTTAAAGATGTGTTACCAAAAAGTCATGCCCAATGTATTTGCACATTAGCTCTGGAGATGCACAACAGGCAGGAAGCAACTAATGCTATTCTTTACTATGACTTATTGTAAGACTTGTCAGAAATCAAACATCCAGGTGGGAAGAAATGTTCAGGTCTTGTGTGGTGTCATAAATACATTTAGATCTGAGGGTGCAACGATGCAGTAAAGTTGTCAACAAAAGATTATGACAAAAGTAGTTGCTGAGAAAATTAAATGCAGATTATTCATTGGTTGTCTCTTGTTTTTCCATGTTGTGCAAAGACATAATTTCATTTCCAGAGACTCTTTTTGAACTCATTTAATCAAAAAAAATGTAAAATACAAATTAATGTAAAACACTCGTATAGATGCACTATCAGTAGTTAAATTACTGTAAAATACACTTTAAAGACAAAAGTATTTGGCCCCACCTGTTAATTATTGAATTTAGGTGTTTCAGTTAGCCACAGGTGTATAAAATCAAACACCTAGCTATGCAGTCTCCATTTGTAAACATTTGTGATACAACATGAGTCTTTCTGAAGAGCTCGGTGACCTCAGGTGTGATACTGTGATGGATGCCACCTTTGCAATAAGATGCTTTGTGAAATTTCATCCCTCGAAATTCCACAGTCAACTGTAAGTTATATATATAGAAAGTGGAAGCATTTAGGAATAACAGCAACTCAGCCATGAAGCAGAAGACCACGTTGAATCACAGAATGGGGTCAACGACTATTAAGGTGCATATACATTGCCAACGCTCTGTTAATTCCATAACTGAAGAGTTCTGAAATTCCACTATTAATGTAAGCACAAAAATAGCGTGACGGGTGCTTCATGGAATGGGATTCCATGGCTGAGCAGATGCATGCAAGCCTCACATCAGCATTGCCAGGTGTCAGATGGAGTGGTGTTAAACACGCCGACACTGGACTGTGGAGCATGGAAATATGTTCTGTGGAGTGTCAAATCTTGTTTCTCTGTTTGACAGTCAGATGGGTGATTTTGGGTTTGGCGGATGTCGGGAGAACGTTACCTGCCTGACTTCACTGAGCCAACTATAAAGTTTGGTGGAGGAGTGATGATGGTACGGGGCTGTTTTTCAGGGTTTGGGCTAGGCCCCTTATCTCCAGTGAAGGCCAATCTAAACGCTTCAGCACACCAAGATATTTTGGACAATGCTATGCTTCTGATTTTGCGACAACAGTTTGGCGAAGGCCGTTGTCTATTCCAACCTGACTGCGCACCAATGCAGAAAGCAAGGACTATAAAGACATGGCTTGATGAGTTCCATGGGAGAACTGGACAGGCCACTAGATGCTATCTGAGCTATCAGTTTGTCATTGTTTATAGCAAGGTAGTAGTCATTAAGACCAGCTATAGTGGCTACTAGTGGTGGGTTGCTGTGTTACAGTTCAGAGCATTTGCCCAGGATTGTTGGCCTCAACTGATTAACAATATGATAAAAATAAGAGTGAGTTTAACTATCTGGCTCAGACTTTAAGATTAGCTGACTGCACATCCCTACCAAATAGTCAATCATTTCAGTTATTGATGACTAGTCAACTATCAAAAAGGCATTAGTGTAGAATCTAGGCTTAGTCATTCTTTTGGATCAGCATGTTCTTTATTCTTCTACTGCGGGTCATATGGGGATTCACTCACTTTGATAGCCAGCTTCAAGTGGCAGTTTGAGAAACAACGGTTTTGTTCAACTCTTTTATCTTCAGGTGTTACCACCCAAGAAATACCATGAACATTAATGCACAGAATTTGTACTCTGTTTAAGATATGTTGCTGTTCTAAGTCTCAGAAAACTTGAAATGTGAGCCAAGTTCCTGTTACTGCTCAGGCACACAGTCTCTGTGACATGACTGACTGTTTTTAGCTGAGCTCACCAGACAAGACTGATTTATTCATCATGTACAAAATCATCATAATTTGTTTATGAGGGTGACATCACTGACTAGTAAATTCCTGAAAAGCTGCACAGACTTTTGGCTGATAATCTTTACATTTTTTCTCCTCCACTCTTTACTTTGATTCCAACATTCAGATATTCCATTGATCAAGACAGTCGTCCTGAACTTTAAACATCCTCCATCTGCTTTCTTTCACTTTCTCTCTCTCTCTGCTTCCACAAGTTCTGTCCTGCATGCTCTACCCTGTCTCCTTTTTCACGGGGGTCATTGAGGGTGTTGATAGCACCCATTTGCCTCACCTACTTTCGAATTCTTTAGCTGTCCTCCATTCCCACTTAGTCATGGAGTGAATGATGATCCCCATAATCATTACCCCCCTGGCCAGGATGGAACGTCATGAAACCGCCCATCCTTCATCCTCGTAACACATGGACTTTTTTTGTTCTGCCCACTGGGCTGGGCTGCGAATTTTTACTTAGCTGGTAAATTTTATTTTATTGTAGAATATAGAGTGAAATTACTGAACAATGACTCTAAGAATATATAGTCATTGTAGTGCCAACATTTAACCTGGCTTTAAGGTGGCCTGTCTTCACCCTAACATAAATTAAAAGACACTTTCTAAAGTGTCATCTCGTGATGATGTTCTTTTGCAGTGTCTCCTTTATAATTACAGTCATTACAAAGGTAATTTATAACAGTTAATGCAGTATAATGCTATAATGCTAATAATGCTAATTGGAATAATTTATATCATTATATTTCAACAATTGAGACTGATTTATTACTAAATTTATGTTTGTTTGTATCAAAGATTAATGTTTCCTGCTTCTTCACTATTCGCCCAGGGCAACCTGAGTCTGACAGCAACTCAGAGATAACATCACTTTTAGAAAGCACAAAAAAGTGGATCAGAGGCATACATTTTTCTGAAATTTCCGCTCAGGACAGTCCCCAGCTCTCATCCCCTAAAAAACTCCCTTAAAGATCATTATATACTTGGTGCCCGGGTGCCTAGGACCTGGTGGGCTGGACCAGATCTTGGGAGCAGCCTTGTGTGTCATGGAGGGGTCAGCTGGGAAGAAACCTGGAGAAATGGGGCATCGGCCTGGCGCAGGCCTGGAGGATGGCCATCAGGAGGCCAGAGCATACAGGACCAAGGTTGATATGGGCGAAGTTCAGAACCAGTTTAAGCTTCTATTCGTGACCTGACCCCTGACCTCTGACTTATAGATAAACATTTCACTGCTTAAATACTGTATTTAAGAGGTGCAGACACAGCCATCATAGCCTGGTTCAATTTTCACTGCACTTATATAAGCCAGGTATTTCATCAATGGTTAGTACATAGGGAAGATTTTGCACAGGATTATAAAGATACAACAAGCCATCATCTGCATGTAATGAAATATAACGATGAGATCTCTTGTTAGAAATTGGAGACAGTTCAGGTGATGGATAGATGGTCTGTGTTAACGGCTTGAGAGAAATCCCAAACTGCAGTTGGCTTTGGGGAAAGCGCTTTCTCAATCCTCTTGAAATAGAAAGAGCACAGGGGCTGTTCTTGCCTGTAAGCACCATTGCAGTTGGGTTGTTGTACAGCACCTTAATCATGATAATAAAAGCCCATCACTCTAAGCACAGACCATAAGAAGGGTCACTTCAGATGGTCAAAAGACCTCATTTGCATCTAGCAATCAGTCACCTGGTGGGTGACGTCTTTAACATACAACAGCCTCCTTACATTTTCTGAGGCCAGTCTAGATTTTATGAGTCCTGTCTGATCACTGTGTACAATCTTGGTCATATACACCTGAAGTCATTGAGCTTAATATTTGGCTTTTTTTTTTTAAAGGGATAGGGGATTAATAACTAGTGCATTCTTCTGAGTATTTGCCTTTTTTAAGAAGCAAAGAGACAAGTGCAGTGTTGACATCTATTGAAAAAGATCCTACTTAAAGCAAAAACTGAATCGGATCTATAAATAAGATGCTTCTTGTTATTGAGGCTTGAAATTTGTTTGCTTTGATTTTGTCATTCGTAAGCTCTTGCATCTTGCCCCTGTAATTCTTGTCTGTTATTATATTTGCTCAGGTAGTGTAAACATGTATATATTAATGGATGGTGTCTTAAACCTCAACACTACACAAAAACAATGTGCACCTGTGCTCCTCCATAATGTTACATAAGTGTGAGTCAGAGGGCAGGGATTTCTAAAGCCTGATAAAACCTTTCCCACAGGGCCTCACTCTCATGAAAAGTTAACCCGCTGTGTTTTGGATTTTCTCCACAGCTGACTGTGATGGGTGTACAGCATGTCAGTCTGACTATGATGAATGGTTACTGATTTTAAAAGACCTCTCAATACTCAGAGGTACAACTTTTTTACTATGTTGAATGTGAAATAGTCTCTGTGTAAAGCGGTAGCACATTTTCAGTTTTGTTGAGTATCCTGAAGTTAAACGTTTGGATATCTGCTTGCCAGGGCGAAGAATGCCTCTCATTTTTAAGACTTTTTGTCTTCATCATTTGATTGAAATTAGAGCAGTACATGCAAGATTTGACTAGTGATTTAAGAAATCATAAAATAGCATCATAAAAAGAAGAAGTTAAGCCCTCGCAGCCATTTATGGTACCATTAACTTACTTTAACCACCAGTAGAGAGTAGCACTTTTATTTATTATACACAGAAATCATCACCATTACATCCAACACAATGACAAGCAACCTGTCATCATCAAGCCTTATTTTTTGAGCTAGCATATATAACTTTTAAAGTTAAGGACTAGAATATTCATCAGGTATGTCACAATTTGCCCAGGGACCACAGATGTCAATTAGCTTTATAGCTAACTCTCGCTCAACAGTTGTTTTGTGCATGGACCCTGTCAAACTAATAAACTAGACTAAAGTAATTTGTTTCTGTTGTCAAAATTCTGCTTTCAAAGAGGAGTCAGTCATGCATACTTGCCTAAGAATATTATGCCTTAAAATCAATAAAATCAATGTGCAGAAAAGTGGAATTAAGAAACGATATACAGTACATGCACCTTTAAGATTATATTCTACTACTACTACTGCTGCTGCCGCTGATGCTGCTACCACTTAAAATTATGATAATAATAACACAAAATGTCATCTAAAGACCATTATTTCTGCCCATTTAAGAATTTTCTATACCTTGATGCCACAGATAACAAGAACAAGAGGCAGTATGTTGTTGGGTTGTTGGTTCTTCCATCTGGCTTTCCATCCAGGTCAGTTATGAGAATTTGAAATCTCAAGAATGGTTTGATGAGGAATTTTCTTCAAGCTTTGCTCAAATGTCCACTCTAATCCAAGGACAAACTCAATATATTTTAGAGGTCAAAGATCAAGGTTATCACGCCTCATTTTCAACCTATCTGAAAATGATAGTTCAACAAGCTTTGATAACTTTGCAAAGAAGATGGATATGCCTGTTTTCGTGTTTCTCACTGGCGAATCCATCTTGCAAAACTCCTGTCTGAACCATTTGGGCCCGGTTAGAAATTGACAGGAACAATCAGCGACAAGGGGCAGTACTTTCGGGCGCGCTGGAGTTGTGATGTAAGCAAGCAGCAACAAGAGGCCGTTGCAATTATGGCGGAAGACATTAGTGTGAATGTTGCTAAAGCGCCAGTTTTTATCAGCACTTGATGACCGTCAAGTTTAGTCCTTGGTAGGGGCGCAGCTCGATAGCGGCTATGTTCTGTGTTCTGTTACTCTGATTGGCCTGTAACGATGTGACAGACAGAGCGTTCATCTAATCACGCTCCAAGTTTTTTTCAAAGGCTCTGCACTTTCCCAGATGCTGTGTTTGAGTGGTGCCAGGTTATTTAGGCATTGCATTGTCAATTCTTCCCTGTTTCTGTACAGTAATGTCAACAGAAACACTTCAAAGTCCCCCTATTTCTGTCCACATTTCAACACATCTCCCTGCTTTTGTGACCTCTGTGTTAGTTATGACAGTGGTATCACATGAAATAGTCACATCAAGGTGGAGAGGAATGTAGACACAGACATTTCCTGCCATTTCCGGAGACATTTTTGATAAATGAGTCATACTCTCAGTTCATCCAGTGTTTCCAATTTCCAAAGAAAGACTTTATGAATGACTTCTATTACAGCTATTAGTCAAACACAGCCTCAGTCGTAAATCACACTTTAGAGACTGTGTCCTGTCAGGTCTGTGATACTGAGTAATTCAGCGGCATAAATTTCCCTCCCTTCATCCACCTTTCTCTCTCTCTATAACCTTCCCTTGTCATTCCTTAATAGCGCAGAGTAAAGAGTGCATAATGAGCATCTGTTTAGTCCGTAATTCAAGTTATAGAGAGCATGTATTGTCAGTATAATCATGATGAATGGAGGTAGAGCAAAATTAGGATGCTTATCCCAGGGGGAATTACCTTACATTAACTCTGCAGTTACATAAGACAATTGCAGACTTAGCCTTTAGCTTTAATAAGACAAGAGGCCTCATACAGATCGCATTCAAGGGCTCCAAACAAGGTCAGAGCAGTGCAACCACAGAGGGGCCTCCATGTTTTTGAATAATGCCGTCTTAGCAGAAAACCCGTAATTTAGAAACATATTATTAAGGTTATGAAGTCATGGACTGCAGCAGTCATGGCTACTTTGAGGCCAAGTCTAACACAAAGGGTCTGAGTGCATGTTTTTGTTGTTAAAATTGTCTACTGGAATATCAGCCAGCTTCACATAAAGGAGCCTCTGTGCTAAACCAAATATAGCTGTGTAACCAGTCAACATTCAGTTACTGGAAATGAGACTGACTGAGCATCAATTGAACCTTTCAAACTCCTTTGGGTGTTTGTTTGTGTTATTTTTTTAATGTTTACTTTTTATTCACTCCACCCCTGAGATCCAGATGATGCCCTTTCCCCCATTCCCGCATCTCTTCTTTACTTCTCAGTCAGCCGAATCCCACAGAGAATGTACGTCTGTTCAAGTGTCAGAAGTGGAGATGCTGTTTCTTCATTTGTAGCTGGAAATGAAACCGATGCATGTGTGTGTGCATTTGTGTTTTTTCAACCAGTGTTGTGGACCCATCAGACAACGATCTCTCTGTCCTTTCCAAATATTTTCTTGCACATATTTGTGGCAAACCCTCTCCTTAGCCCTCCTGAGCCTGTCGATCTGCTCTCCCTCAGCCTGCCCTGAAGCTGTGTTCAAGTTTCTGTGCAGCAGATGCTTCCTCAGGTCTCCTGCAGCGCTTGTCTGGTTTTGGGTAGTTTTACTGAAATAGCAAAGCATTAAAAGTAGCAGATTTTATTGTGTAATAGTTTAGAGACAAGGTAGGGATTGTAGTAATAAATGTGCCTCTGTTAGCTTGTTGTTTGCTGAATGTAAGGATGTCACCATGTTGCCACATAGTGAGTGAGCCAATTTAGAATAGCTGTAACCCTAAAATAGTCCTTGTCATAAGTATACAGTCCTGCACTGCTGAAGCGCCAATGATCCCTCTACCACTTTAAATTATTCAAGATTTTGCCAGTTGAATTTTTAATAGCATACTAATTTGGACATGCCACTTGAAATGCTCTTCAATTTTGGCAGACATTGTTTGCCCAAATTCTGCCTCTGGGACTGTGGAGTCTCTGTTTGCATAATAAAGTTGGACAAAAACACCAAAACAAAGTTGAGGAAAGATTCTCAAATAGGAATCTGGACCAAATTTGAAGCTTGGTTTGCAGAAATGTTTATGACCCACAGACCCAGACTCTGTTTATGCAAGCCCTAGATAGTGAGAGCATTGATAACACTACAGAGAGCTTAGATCAGGTCAAAAATCCCAGCCTAGCACATTCTTGCCAAGCCTGACCTGTCCAGTCTAGTCCCATTAACTGTATTTATGGGCCCAAGCCCAATTTTAACTTGGTCTTTTTGTAGTAAGTTGGCTTTTATATTTAGTTTTGAACCGTGATTCTGACTTGTTTTATTGGCAGAAATGTGTTCAGATGAGTTTTTAATGAGAGCAACTTGAAAGCATATATAAAAAATATAGTCTTATGTTTATGCTAAAGAGCGCACTGAGGATGAGGAGCAGACGTGCAGACATCACAGTGCACCGAACAAGCAGAGCTCTTTTAAGAGCATCTACAGTTACTCTTCTTTACTCACTTCATGAGATAAGACTTCTTAATTCAGGAAACATGCCTGGTGGCACTAGGCACAGGTCATGTCCTTAATGCAGTGGTTCTGCTGCACAGAGGGAAGTTGTTCTGTATTTATTACAGAAAGAATAGACAAAAATGTAGAAATCTACAGGAGAAATATTGCTACGTTGCCAAGTCTGACAGGATTTGTTTAAATTCTCTCCAGCACAACCAGGTCTAGGCCTGAGAGAAGGGGTTGGGATCCTTGACCAAATCAGGCCAGTCCCAGGCTCAGGCAGAGAATTTAATCTCCATTTCTATGTGACAATGAAGGAAAGTGATACGGCAGAGATAGGGATATCAAAGTTAGTCATCTGTCTGTTAATTAATTGCCATTTGAGTGAGAGATATCTTCAACTCTTTGCAGAGCAGTTAATGGCTTTTAAATTAAAGTAACAATCCAGTTATTAAAACCATTATTATCATTAATCTTTCTATTTTAAGTGTTGTTTTTGAATTGCCTTGCTATGGAACATTTCACTTCATTTTTAAATCAACATTAATGCTGTCTGAAATGTGCACATGTTTGGCTCAGACTGTTTCACAGATCTGCACTTTCTCACATCAACTCTTGTTTTAAAACATTCCAACTCTGACATAAGGCACGCATACATTATTCAGGGTCTGATTTTTGCACTCACAGCATTTGTAAATGAGGCCCTCGCCTGTCATTACATAATTACACATAACACAGAGGACATGCAGTAATATTGGCAAGAACAGCTACAAAAAGGGCGACATAAAGAATTATCGAGCAATGTTGGAAACTGTTGGAGTCAGCAGTGTGAGAGTCAAGGAAAGTCCAAATTCAACCTGAAGTAAATCAGCAGCATTTTTCAGACTGTGAAGGTGAGTCCATTTCTCAAATAATAGTTGCTCGGTCAGATTTGTATTAATTTGTTTGCATGATAATGTTTGTTTAGTGCCTAAATGTTTGCAGTGTTTTTTGTCTTTGCACCTTACCTCTGCTGTTTCCCTGCTGTGGGGTAATAGCAGAGGAGATGAAAACAATAGGAACCTCCCTGAGGAGAACATCAGCCTTGCCCTCTGTTCTCTTCATTCACTAGAACACTATATAGAGACCAGATGTGTGCGTGTTCTCCGCTGAGTCATTGAGCCGTGTTTTTAGAAATGGCCAAAGCTTTAACAATCCCATCGACACCACAGGGAGCCACAGTCTGCTCTGCCATCCTCCCTTTCTTTTCACTGATGTTAGCAAATACTGCTGTTTTAGTTTAGCTCATATAATCACAAAATAAAAAACATTCAAGAGCTCTAATATATAACAAGTTAGAATAAAAATAAATGAAATGGAACAGTATTTATCTGGTTTGCACATGGCTAAAGGCTGCAGACCTTGCTGGTATTCAGCTTTTGCTTTCCAAAGTATCTTCAATAAATATTTTTCGCATACCAACTTTTCAAACTTGTTTCAGGGCTTTACCTTTGATCCTTCTGAGGCACCTGTTTTCCAATAATGCAATTAATGCGCCAAATATTATATCCAATATTGCATATGATATTTTGTGATCTTTTGATGTGGGCATGCACTTGAAATACCCAGCAATCATTTGTTTCCCACCTGCAGCAAACTCCCTGGACTCACAGGTAGGGTTGTCTTTCTGGTATGGTCCTAGTAAAAATCAATTTAAGAGGTGGACTGATGATGGTTTTCTAGGGCTGATACTGATAATTAGTAAGTTATGAGACTTAATATTTGGAACCAGCGTGTTTACTGTAAAATTGTGCCATAAGTAAGCTTCAGTAATTTAAATTTTAGATTAAAAGCATTCGATAGAAAAATGAATCAAAGCTTCTTCATCACTAATGACTAAAGAGGAATGAGAACAACAGCAATAAGGTGAGTTCTGTCTTTGAAAAATATGTGCCTTTCACAGTCCACGTACTGTATGTATCAACCAGTTGTTCAAGCACTCTGATGTTTCACCTAAGTAAAATGACAATACTATTGTATGGTATAGAATTTTTTTTGTTTTGCAAATATGACAATCAAAAACACCAAATGTGCTGTAAATCCTGCCTATAAGACCCTGTGTGCAGGCCACAGTCATCCACCTGCATGATGATTTCCATTGATTTATTTAAGTCCAAACTGTGCTGCTTTTATGCAGCTATGTTTCTCTGTAAATATAATCGTTTTCCCCTGTAGGACATTTGTGCATCTACCTACTACAGTATGGTAGTTGAACTCTCATCCTCTGGTGATTGTGGTGACTCTCAGACTCACAACAGACTCACAGCATGCAAGTCGCTCCGTCCCCTTCCCCCATCACTTCATGTCTTTACTAAGGAGTCTTTTCAGTCAGATCAGCCCTTAAAAGCAACCGTGACTCCAATGGTATCAGTCCTGTTTTCTTTATATGCATATTATTTACCGAGGAAGAAAAGCGGTTAAAAAGTGGCACTAAATCCAGCCAGTCTGATCTTTGTAATTTTGTATTACAGCATGTTCTGAGCAATGAAGTGGCTGGTTGCAATACACAATAAATGGGGTAAAATTTCAATTGCATTAGGTTTCATGCAGCTGATGATAGTGGCAGTTGCATGTATTCTAGTAAAGTTTTGTGTCTTGGCTCTTTATACTGGTATAGAAGTGGCAACCAAGTTTTTAGATGAAAAAATATGCACTGAAAATGCGACTTAGGCGCTGAACTTTACAATAACTAAAGTAAAAGTATATTTAAGAATGATGTATTGTTGAACTGGGTTGTAGCTACTGATGCATTGGTGTGTTTGTCACTTAAATGTGGCAGATGGTTAAATTGGAGCTAATTTAGATTGATTTAATTTGATTCAGATTGAGGTTGAGTGAAAACAGAGACCGAGGGGAAGATAGTTCACAGTAGGCCAAAATAAAGCACTTTTTTTATTAATTAATTTTTATTAGCTATTGGTCAAATAAAACACTGATACAGATCATCTGTAAAATGCCAAATAAAAGCCTGATATTTTGCTGTTTGTAATCTGTTGTACCCAAATATTCACCCCTTTTTTGAAACCACAGCAAAAACATAGAATGCCTATACACCTTATGTGGTGTTGTTTCTTTTTTAAGTACCAAAAATTGCAAGCATACTGTCTAAATTTAACAAAAAGCAGTTGGCAACATTTTGGTAAATTTTGCCAACGTATCTTTGCAATCAGACCAGCCAAATAAGGTCGTCATAGGATGTGTAATGATAATATGAACACGTGTTTCAGGTCAGAAGTGTTGGTGCTAGATTTCTGGCTTGGTTGTGTTTTTGGCTTGGCTAAGATTAGATTTTGGGGCCGAGTGAATTTTCTTGTCTTCCTTTTTGCCTTCCTGGCTTTCTTAAAGTTCTCTGCATGGCAATACACAGTCCAGAATAACTGGCCAAACAGTAAAGTTCAAAGATGAGTCCACTACGTTAACCTTTAAAACCAAAGGCTCATACATTACCGATGCAACAATACATAGAAAATTATATATTTGCAAAAAGCTTACCCCTTTTCCCCCCGTAACAGGTGGCCATCGGTGACCAACGCTGCTCTTACAGCATCTTTAGATCAAAATATCACTGGAGATCTTTAGTTTTGTGAAAACTTTGGTACTTTTTGACACTTTGATCAAAAGTTAAAGATGTGTTAAAGCATATGGGTATCAAAAAGCATCAGCAGTATTGACCACCTCTCCCACAGGCTATCCTGTCTTTCATTTCTCCTGTGCGGCAGGAAGTGCCAGTCCATGTGGTCGTTTTTTGAAGGTCCATGCAAAATGATCCATAGCCCACCTGATACAAACTCTTCCAGGAGGGAGGGCTTCTTGGAAGTAAAGACCTGTAAATGTCACTTTATAGCCGAGTGCTTTGATTGGCTTTTGGAGTGGGTGTCTATCTAGGCAGTCCTCAGGCTGCTTGAGCTTTTAGCAAAACAAACAATGGCTGGCACGGCTTTGACAGCTGTTGGGGATGTTGCCAGTCCCTGTATACATCCAAAATATATAACGCCTGGTATTTTGGTGCTGACAGCCTAAGCTGGATGGTTCTGAATCAGTTGAGTGAAGCCATGTCTCCCAGGAATCCAGTTAACTATTTAGTCTGGTGATTTATGACCGTCCCTAATGCATGACAGGATGACTTAGAGACAAGACTGGACTGATGTCATCGCAACAAAGAGCTGAAGGAGGGGTGAGACAGCCGCTTCATCTGCTTGTGAGAGATGTTTTTGATTCTTGGTAGAGTCAGTTTCCGTCTCTTGAGACCAACACACAAGGAGGACCTTAAATGTGCCAAAACATGACTCAAATCTTGATCAAACCTCGAAAGATTCTCATCCATCCACGAACCGCAGGCGGCTTGAAATAAAGAGCTGCTGTTGCTTAAGAGTTTCAGTAACTCAGCCTCTGTTTGCTCCATCCTTATGGCTTCCTTTGTAATGGTGGGATTCAGCGTGTCCATGCAGGAGAAAATCATGATATTTAGGCTCAGCCCCATTTCAAAGTTGTATCCCTTACATCCCTTACATTTTTTGGTGCTTTCTTGTCTTCCTCTTGACACAAAGTTACAAGGGATGACGGTATAATAATCCTCTACAAAATTAGACAACGCTTCAAGCTCCTTTCATCACTGTCAACAGCATTATGTAATTAGACAAGGTGGGCCTTTCTACAAAAGTTGCATATTTTGTTAATACTGTTTCATTATGAAAAGGAAAATAATGCATTGAAACGATACAATGTATAGATGTCACAAGAGAAGATTGTTGTAGTTTTTCGATCTCACTGATGATGGCAAGGTTTTGGGAAATTTCTCACACAACAAGAGTCAAAATATCCTTCCCCCTAGATGTGAATGTTTAAAATGTAGGGTTAGGGCTTAGTGATAGGGACAAGGGGTGTTTTGGGATTGAGCATTAGTGTCAGTATAATATAGAAACGATTTCATACATAAGCCAAGTTGTGCAACACTTTCTCTTATTTATCACCCTTTTAGAGGCAAGTGATGTCTTCAGTGGACAGCCTTGCTCAAATCAGTTTAATCTTGAAGCTCATTTAAAGGGGACATATTATGCAAAAATCACTTTTTCAAGCTTTTCTAACAAAAATATGTGCCCCTGGCATGTCCACAGTCCCCTCAAATACCAGAAAAATCCATTCACTTCCATCCTCTCTTTCTCCACCTTTCAGAAAATGTGTGCTGAAACAAGCCTTTCTCAGATTTTCCCCTCATGACTCATGTAGGGCGTAAGCACCGCCTCAAGGTTTGGTTGGCCCTGCCCACTTGGAAGAAAGTTCCACCCCCCTGTCGTCAGAAGTCAGAAGGGTAACCCACTGAGCTACCCTTCTTACTTTCTTCTTGGAGACTGATGGTTTGCATGCCAGTCAGGTCCTTAACTTTGGATAAAAGTGTCTGTAACATTGTAACATCAAGGGTGCCCCATTTCCTGAGAGGGGTGTGGTCAGGGGCAGAGTCAGACAGTTCATTAATATTAAAAGCCACAGACACAGAAACAGCTCATTCTGAGAAGGGCTGAAACAGAGGGCTTTTTAGACATGCAAAAATCCCATACTACTGTTTTTACAGCAGCAAACTTCACAGTCATGTTTTGGGGACCTCTTGGAACAAAATAAACTTGTCTTAAAAGGGTAAAATATGTCCCCTTTAAGTTATTGTAGTTGCAGAATTAGACTGTCGAGCAGCCACGATGAACAACGTCATGAAAAATCTTCTTATAAAGTTTGAAATACAAGTATTATTGAATTACATATGAAGTAGGGATATGCACAATCAATCAGCCAGGGCTGCAGCCATCGACTGGTTAGACATCCAGTTAACGGCCCTGATACTCCCTGCTCTACCTGGAGCAAGCCAGATGTAAACAAGCACTGTAAATGGATATCATGTCAAAGGAGTAGTGGGTCTGTCAGTATTGGTGCAGAAAACTGAGGTACAATTTATGTGGGCTGCATCAGGTTAAATCTGCATATCAGCCAGATCTATAACCACATGCATAATAGAAATGTGGACTTCAACATGTACAAAAGACCGAGGGCTGGTGATGCTAGCTCCGCCAGCATTAGCCACACTGCAAACCAGATCACATAGTTCACCAGTAGATGTGTTTTTTTTTCTGAATTTCCTTACCTTTAGACCAATTGGTTTGTCTAAATTTAGACTTTTGTTTTTCTGACTAGGAAAATAGATGAATAGGAACATGCCAAACTCAAAATATGATGCCTGCAGTTATATTTCTACAAGCTTCCTCAGAGAGAGAATCAAATCTATGGACAAGTATCTATCAACTTTCAAGGAAAACTCTTAGCGATTATGTTGCACAAAACGAAACAAACCTAAGAATATAGGACATAAAAGTAGAAAGTTAGCAAAGTTCTCGTGGTGTCAGGGGACTGAAAAGAGATAGGCAGATTACTTAATTTTAGTGAATTTTTATGGAAGTTTATAGTGTTATTTTCATACAAATTATCAATACCTTGCATCAGCATATGGATTCATTGTTGTCACACTCAATGTAAAGATGCTATAGTGTCAGTTTTCACAGCCCTACCATTGCCAGTGAGCATCTTAGTCCCCTATCTTTCTGTAACTGTGTAGTCTTGTGATCACCTCTTTTGCTTTTCTCCCTCTTTCTATCTGAAATAGGTACCACGAGTTGGATATTCACAACAGCCTGAGGGACAACCTGAGCTACAAAACACTGATTGAATATCCTGTGCTGCATGTAGTGCTCAAAGATCACTGGAAGAACTATCCTCTCAAAGGACCAGGTAATAAAAACACACATCTATCTTTAAATGTGAAAAATTCTGCCCTCATACTCATTTCTGCTCAAACACTAACCCTCTAATACCTCTTTTGTGGCAAATGATCATTCCTCTAGCACCATTTCTTACTTTAGGATTCCATTTTCACTCGTCCTTTTTGTTACCAAACATAAGGGTGGATACATAACATGACTTTAAAGCCTTTAAAACCCCAAAAACGTCAACCCCTCTCCACTTCCCCAATTCCAGCAGCATTGTATCATGTCCTGGTTTCTCAAGCTGAGACTTTGAGACTCCTTGCTCCCTTATTTTTCACTATGGCAACATGCTACCCCAACGGAAACGAGGGTGTTCTGCACAGCATCACGCACACCAACTGAACCTCAACAGCGACCGTGTCCAGAAAGAGGATCAAACATGGCTTTCTGTTGTACAGTGACTTCATGTACTGACAAATGACAGGGGAAAAAGAAAAGACAAGCCATCGGCTGGTGGCGTTTTTCGCCTCATTGTTATTTTGTTCAAGTCCCGGATGTTTTTAGGCATAAAGAGCCATGACAAAGTTTTTCTATATATCATGAAAAAGCACAAAGCCTTAAAAGGTTTATCTCAGTTGGGTTAGTATATTTACAAAAGACAACAATAACCTGGTATCATTATACTTTCAGACCAGACTGGCTGAATGACAGATGAGGTAAATTTAGTCTCTGTGTGTGTCTAGTGATAAGGCCCTGGTGCTACACTGTTTTGCTAAAATGTTAGCCATAGAAACATCCTGATAATTGCACATGCCAAGGCCTGGGACGCTGGGCAGGAAGTGATAAAGAGCAATCGGACACTGTGGCAGCAGCATTTCCAGAGAGGACAGAGGAAAGTTTAGGGTCCAGCACGCTTGGACAAAACAGCCTGCAGCCGGTCAGTTTTCTGGTTTAAAATGTCTGTAGACTGTAAAGTCTGACTGGTCTTTGTACCCTTGAAGACCATGAGTAGGAGCCTGTTGATAGCATTTTTGGCATTAATTTGGTATTCTTTTTGTAGGTGCTCTGTGAAAAGAAAAGGGCCTCAACATTAGGTCATCAAGAGATTTTAAGGATGTTTTGCAAAAATGAAATGTCTAAACTAGGGATGCACAATAATGCATTTTTACAGATTTCCAATATTTATAAATTCATTTCATCTAATATTAATACCAATGTGTACATGTAGTTCAGACCTAAAACTTGATCTCTTATGACAGGATTTAAAGCTTAAGGATGAACAAAGAAACAAAGGTCAGCTGATGTAGGTCTGTAGTCCTGCCTAAGACTCTGAATACATTTGTATGAATACAAATGAATTCTCATATACAGCCTATATGAATTGTACAGTAGATATATTGGTTGTAAACATCGTCAGAAATGTTCATGTCTGCCAATACCAATACTTCACCTTTTATGCTCATTTCTGCTGTTTCTAGTGATATTGTGCATCACTAGTCTAACCCATAAACTAGGGGGGTTGAATCTTTCTTTTTCATGGCATTCCATTTGAATCTCGATTCAATGGCTACGATCTAAATCACTGACAGTTCATCAAAATATAGAACGATAATTTTTTGCTTATTAAAACTAAGAAAAAAAATAGCATTATAAGATCCTTCCATCATATGTCTTTGAGTTTATTGATGTAAGAGACAAAATACCAGGCCTCCCTCACAAATACTCTAACATCATGTCAATAAACGGAAGTCTTACCTGCCTATATGTCTCACTGACTGGTAGTTGGGCAGATAAGTACTAAAATCTGTCTAATCCCCTCAAGAAGCTCAAATTAAAGCCAGTTTTACAATTAAAGGAGATTTGAAATCAATATCTCCACCAGCTCTGTGTCTGACTGTTCCTGCTTTTGTTTTTTTCTTATGAGCTAAGCCCATTTAAAAAAGCATATTTACAATGTACTAGCCCTAACATAAAGTGCATTTAAGAAAAGGGATGGTCAGGAAGAGAGGACTGGTTTTCATGACATGAGATTAAAGGGATGAGTATCAAAATCCGGTACCGACATGGTACCAGTACAAACACATCCGATACCTACTGGACCGAATTACTACACAAATATCAATACTTCATTTCAATACCCTGCCACCCCAAATGAAAGTCAAAATTAGTTTAGCAAACATGTTCAGCTGACAACCTATGGAGATTTTTCTGCAAATAATTCAAAATACCCAGACAGCTTTTATTCTCCATCTGACCTTTAACACACTCTTTTTCTCACAGAGGTATCCATTTAAGCAATGGCACCATATAAAAAGGTATAGATTTAGTACCGAATCAGCAAACATATGAAGAAAACAAAGACAATAATGATAGTAAGAGACGGCTTAGGAAAAAGAATTGTGCAGGATCATATCATCATATTTCAACCACTGTAATGATGGCTGCTTGTCAACTTCACTGGAGGTTTTTAGGTCTTATCTACATCCTCTAAGTCACTTGTGTTTCTCAGAGAACTCTGGTTACACAAGTAACCTGAATAATTTTGAACAGGCCCCAAATTAAAGGATTTATGCAGAAAAACATCTTGGTCTCTTACCTCATATTCATATTATTTAATTCCATTAGTAACACTCCATTCCCAGGATGAATGGTTAATGTGAGGCAAGCAGCTTTTTAATTGTGCCTCCCATTACAGCGCTAAGGCTGAATTACATTAATCTTTAATATTATAGGCTCAGCTGGATAAACATGCATAGCATACTGACAAAATGTTTTGGTCAAAGTACTTGGGATTTAAAGTCAATTTTTCTCAAGTGGGCTGTTGGGAGGTTTAACTGGGGAATAAGGCTTATCACTCATACTTATCTTATTTACAGTCATTATTTTTCAGCCTTTCTGTCACATTTATCCTTCTTTGTTGCATAACTTACTGCTCTGCACGCTGATTCTCCTTTTAAATCAGCATGAACTCAAACCAAAGCACCATTATTACAAAGCTTTCTGTCTCTTCATCTCTATTTGACCATGACCCTTCTCTTTCCTACTAACCACTCTGATCACCTCTGACTATGATTAAAGATCAATGAATTGACTTTTTTATTCCTGAATGAGTGCCATGTTGTTTCAGCTGAACATGCACCGGCCTGTTTTACAACAATGAGCAACAAATCAGTCCTGGAGAGCAAGGATGTGACCCAAGCTTCATCAACCCTATCAGTGCCACAAACTCCGTCGGGTACCAACATCTTGATGGGAACCCCAGAGAAGAGCCCTGAACCGCCAAAGCAGAAAAGGGCCAAGAGGGAGACGGAGGAGGAAGAACTAGAGGAGGGAGAAATCACAGACAGTAGTGAAGAAGAGAAAGAACAAACCCCATGTGCTAGAAGCTGTGATGGTGACAGGAGGCCTGAGGTGATAAACAACGGACCAGCAGACAGAGTGGACACTAATGTTGATGACAGTATGAGTAAACACAGCGACAGCAGCAGGAGTCTGTGTATAAAAATTGACTTCTCTGGTCCAACCGATGACAAGGCAGCCACCAGAGAGAGCGCTGAGGTCGGCATGACTAAGGAGGTAGCTGTGATGGAGCTGGAGCCTGCTCAGAGCCCATCACTGTCAGGATGAAAATGAGTCAGCGAGCGCTGCTGACAGCTGTGGATCGGAATGATAATGCCCAGATGTTCACAATGAAACAAATGAGGAGGCAGACGTATCTGACAGGAAGCCATCAATCTTGTGTCAGTGCAGTGAAGCGATCCAACCAGACAGTATTTTCAGTTTTATTTCACAGATTGTTTAAAGAAGAAGAATTATTATAATACAAATATATCAGTGTGTTAAATTGGAAAATGTCAGTGTCTTTGTTTATGTTTAGGGTTGAGCTGATCTGTCTGGAAGCTTTGCTTTCTGTAAGACTTTTCTGGGCAAGGTTGAAGAGTCTGTATTTGTGTTACACTGCTGCACATCTCTGTTGAATTTTAACTCTAATACCAAAAAATACAACATATATATTTTTACACATTTCTTCTACATTTATCATCAAAATTTCAATCTGTACTTAACTGTCTTTATCACAGAAATGTGTGCCTGAAAAAAATTCTACCTATAAGCAACTGTTGTTTTATGAATACCTGCCTCTTACCTGGTCTCTCCGCCCAGTGCTATGAAAAGTACATAGCTTTCCTCATACCAGCAGACACCATGGATGAAAGGGAAGGTTATAAAGAAGTTTGCTTGCATTTAAAGTTTGTATTTGTTAGAAAGGCTGTTTAGAGTTGGTTCATACATGGTCACATACCTCTTCTGGTGCTTGATCTATATCCTATTGTGGCCAAAGCATAGCATAAATGTTTGATTTGAACCATAGAGGACTGTGTTGAAAGGTGTAAAAGGAGTATGTGTCACCTTAAAAGCTGTCATGGACTTTCTGATTCTCTTCAGCTCACTTAGTCTCCTTTTATCAGTTATGTGGCATGAATCAAAGGTCCACAACACCAACAGCCTGTGTCAGTTGCCTCCATTTTGCACAGAGGCAGCCCTTATTTTGAGTACAAAACCGATGCAGTCCGGTGTTTTCAGCACTCAGCATCCTCAGTGCATATATGCCTTCTGCAAAACAAAAATGTCACATGCACAAATGCCACTCACCAGCCAATCAAAATCAAGACTTCTGATATAAGTTTTGTGAACAGCAATGGAAGCAGAGAAGCGGTTTTAACTCGTCTTTTCAAGGATGCTACTGCTTCCTATACAATGACTCAATACATTATTTTCATGTCTTCTTGCTGAAATTCCCTTGAGTAAGGAAAACTATTGAACACAGCTATTTAAAACAGACCATGCTGTCCTATGATGTAACTTAGCCACTATAAATGCCATCTGAAAATGAGGTTGTGGGTGTTGCCAGTGCAAAAAGCCAACTGGACACAAGCCCTTAGTTTTCATTTCTTCTCATTATTGCCCACTGATGTTTCATGCTGATGAAGGTTATGTGATATTTCTAATAAATGATGAAATTACTTTAATGTGTGATTTAATGTCTTGTAAGCTTGTGCCTAATTTTTTTTAGTGATTTTTGTTTCAGACTGCTGACAATCAAATAGGTTGTATAGAAAATGACAGGGTAAGGCAAGTTCACAAAGAAGAGAGCATTTAAAGCAACTCAAAGTGCTGTATACACTTAAAAAAAGCTTGAAAAAAGCATTGAGCAAGTCTAGAGACACTTAAATACACCTGCTTTGATTTGAGTCCAAGTGGTGTTAGTAATGTGTTCTAACTCGTCAGTTGTGTTTTGGTGTAGGGCCTCAGACTCTGTAGGTTTTTTTTTTTCCTCAATCAAAACAATAACCAAAGGTGACATGCAGAGAGGTACCGCTGCACACTATTATGTTCATATGCATTCATTTTATAATGGAGAAAATCAGTTAAAAGTAGCCCTTCTGGTTTGCACCATGAGCTACTTGCAAAGCTCATGATGCTTGTATCAAGAGCAAGGAAAGGCAGTTTTAACAGCTTTTCTCCCTCATTATGTTGAATAAATCCATGAAACAAGGGTAGTAGTTTGCTTAATACACTTGATATAGTGCTCTTTTAATCGAACAGAGTCTTCAATTTAATGCAGTAAGTCCAATTGGTGAGCTTAGCATGCATCTCTTGTGGCTTGGATGTGTTTAGAGATGCTGCATCGTTAACAGGGGTAAGGGGTGAGTTGATGGAGTTGCATGTTACAGGGCAGCTTTAGCAATAGAAAGCGCAGCTGATGGCAGAGAAAAATTGTGGTCAGTTACATGACCACATACCTCAACAATGATTAACATGTTCTGTGTCATGTAAGCCGCCAAGATATGACCTATCCCATTAAAACTGCAGGAGAGATTTCTCTAGTTTTGAAAACTTTTGCAAATACTTGAGGTAAAATGTGTACTCAGTAACAAAATGTATGGAGCATAGGATTCCATTTTTTTTAGATTAAGACATAAAAATGTCACATTGTGACCTTAAAAGAAGTTAAGAAAAATAAAATGCAAGATTATTTCACAATTGTTCAACACTGATTGGACTAAAAATGATGTGAACTAGAATACAATGTTGGACCAATTAATAATATCAATATAATTTAAAGGAATTCAGCAAAATTAATTTTCCAAAGCACCTAGTTCAAGCAGAAAATTAGTCAAAAGTAAGTTTGCATAAATGTGTGATTAGTGACATTTGATTCATAGAAGTTAAAAGACATTCTAAGTGTGTTTAACTCTCATTAGGTAATGTGTCCCTCTCTTGACCACTGTTTTTGATTAACTACTCAGTGAGCCCTCGTTATACTTCCATCAAAGTCTAGCAAACTTCTTTCTCTCAGGCCTCAGTTAAACCATTAGTCTCATTTTTCCATCAGCTCATAAACATTTATGTTGACATGCTCGTTTCTCTGACACCTCAGGGTGTCTCCCTGTGCGAATGTTCTTGCACATGTGGTGCCGCTGCGTATCGTATTCTTCCCTAACGTTGCTTTATGACGACAGCAGAGTGCCAGTAATAACTGACAGCGTGGCTCACTGGTAGGGTCTGTGTGTTTATAGATGTGTTTTTATAACCTCTGCTAACCTCCGATGGATTTTAACCCCTCTGGATCGGCACTCTTTGATGTCTCGGCCGTGATGACGCATTTTCCACCATTCTGCAGTCAGAGGCAATGATCTCACATCTGAGTGCGCATCCCTCTGAGAGGCAGGGACCCAAACTCATTTACCCCCTTGGCTTTAGTGCAGTTTTAATGTCAAGGTTTAAAGTTTTGCCACCCCTTTTGGACTGTGTGTTCATACATCATCCAGCAGGGCCGTCATTTATTTATTCATCGTTTGATGGATAAACATTAGCCCAAAGCTTTGCTTGATTTTGGCTGAACTAATGTTCCTTAAAGCTTTTTCATGAATCTTGTGAACTAAGTCTTTGGAGAAAGTATAAAAACAGGCTGACAAGTTTCATTGAACAGATCCACATTGAGGGAAATATACGTGCTCATTTTTCCATCCATACAAAACTAAATGATCGGTTATTACTCCTATACAAAATTTAAGACAGCTTCAGATTTATGTTTTCAATTGGTGTCTGGAGAACGAAAAGAACTTTTTTTGACATGTGCACTCTGACTTAGAGATAAACTGATTAGATTCTGGAGGTACAAGATCAAGGTTAATGTGACTTCACATCTTGTGAGTACAGTATTCAAAGAATGCATTGACAGATTTTTGTGGAATTAGGCCCAAATAAACACAAACCTTTAAAACTGACGACCTGGGCCTTTACATTACCAGCAGACCCCTCAGATCTTAAGATACAGGCCTCCTTGCAGTCTCTTGCTCTAATCATAGAGTAAGAGGTTGACTGTGCTTTCTTAGTCATGGCCCCTCAACTTTGGAACAGCCTTCTTTTCACTGCCTCCACATGTTTGAATCCCCTGGATGCATATGGCCATTTTTATTTCTTGATTCTGTTTTTTTGTCTTGTTTATTATTGCTCACATTTTATGTGTCTGTGTATTTTTTCTAAATACACAAATACATAAAATGTATGTCTGCTGTTTTTAAACGTGATTGGTAAATACATTTGGCTTGACTTTGCCTTTTTAAGGGGTTGTTTTAACACTTTCTACTGTTTTGATGACAGAATCCCAGAAGCCCTATGAAAACATCCATTCACTTATTTGATCATACTCTGAGTGATTTCTGGGGCTGATCCTGGCTGTCATTGGTCAAGAAACGGGATACACCTTCACCAGTCAATCACCGGTCTAACATAGAGACTAACACCTCATACCTATGGTCAATTTATAGTTACCAATCAACCTTACCTAACAAACTTGTCTGTGGTCAGTGGCAGGAACCTGCAGGGAGGACATGCAAACCCCATTCACAAAGGCCCTGTCCAACAGGTATTTGAACCAGGAACCTTCTTCATGTAAGGCAACAGTGCTCAAGAAGTACTTTTTTTTTCCAGACAAATGCATTTGTCCATATAATGTCTGGACAAATGCATTTGGCCACACCTATTAAATATCGAATTCAAGCCTTTCAATCAGACCTGTAAAATCACCTAGCCATGCTGTCTCCATTTGCAAACGTGTGATACAAAATGAGTGGTTCTGAAGAGCTCAGTGACTTCAAACATGGTACTGTGATGGATACTACCTTTGCAATAAGATGGTTCATGAAATTTCATCCCTGCTGGATATTCCACAGTCGACCACATACGATATTAGCAGTGGAAGCATTTAGGAACAACGGCAACTCAGCCACGAAGGAAAAGACCACGTAAAATCACAGAGCGAGGTCAATGACTGCTAAGGTGTGTGTAAAAGTTGTCATCACTCTGCTGTTTCTACAGCTGAAGAGTTCTGAACTTTCTGGCATTAATGTAAGCATAAAAACTGTGCAGTGGGAGCTTCATGAATGGGTTTCCATGGCCGAGCAGTGGCATGCAAACCTCACATCACCGAGTCCGATGCAAAATGTGAGATGGAGTGTTGTAAAGCACTCCGACACTGGACTGTGGAACAGTGAAAACGTTCTTTGGAGTGACAAATCACACTTCTCTGTTTGGCAATCAGATTGGTGAGTCTGGGTTTGGCAGATGCAGGGTGAACATTACCTGCCTGACTGCGTTGTGCCATTTGTGAAGATTGCAGGAGGAGGGATAACGGTATGGGGCTTGTTTTCAGAGTTGGGGCCAGGCCTCTCATCTCCAGTGAAGGCCAATCTTAATACTTCAGCATACCAAGACATTTTGGACAATGCTACGCTTCCAACTTGGTGGCAACAGTTTGGAGAAGGTCTTTTTCTATTCCAACATGACTCTGCCCCAGTGCACAAAGCAAGGACTATAAAGACATGGTTGATGGGCTCAGTGTGGATGAACTTGACTAGCCCACACAGAGCCCTGACCTCAACCCTATCCAGCTCCTTTGGGGTGAACTGGAGCGGAGATTGCAAGCCCGGCCTTCTTGTCCAACATCAGTGCCTGACCTCATAAATGCTCTACAGAATGAATGGGCTCAAATTCCAACTGATATGCTCCTAAATCTTGGAGAGTGGAGGCTGCTACAGCTGCAAAAGATATTAAAGAACATATATTTGAATACAATGTCATTGCAGTCCCTGTTGGTGTACTGTAATACTTTTTTATTGTGTTTCTTACTCTGAAGATAATGCTGGTTTCCTGTGATGAGTTAACCCACCAAAATCTCAAGACAGCTGCTGCATTTACTCATTATGACAGGAAAACTAAGTAATCTAAGATGTATGGCTGCTTTTTGTCTGTACATGACAAATTCAATGTTTTAATTTTACAGTCAGGCTTTCTTTTGTCTGTTTTCAGTCTTCATGCTAAACTAAGCTACCAACTGTTAGCCAGGGCTTCATATTTTCCCAGCAGATGTGATGATGATTTAATTTGCATGTCAGTTTAGCACAAAGCAATAGTAATTCTGTCAAGAGAAAATAATGTTTTATTTAAGCCATAAAGATGGCATGCCCCTCAGCTCTGCGTCGATATTGCGTGAGGGCTCCTCATGCCACCCAGTGTAGTGAGAATTTTCACCAGTATTGATGTCTGAGCCTTGCAGTTAAACAGGATTTACAGCTTGTTGTTTATCCAGAATTAAAATCATTTATTAATTTGATAAATGGTTTAATTTAGGCAGACTAATCCTCTGATCAAGAGACGAATGTCGCACATCACTGAGCTGTTGAAAGGCTAGAGTAAATCCTCGGGGTCTTCCACATCTGCTCCTTCTGTCACCACTTTGCCTGCATTGAATTACCACCCATTTTATTTTAGCAGCTCTCTTAATTTTCTGTCTCAATAAAGTTATTTAATGCGACCACACAAAAGCCCTGCTGTTGTTTCTGTTTGCATTTAAAAATACATTTGAGCTGTTTTTAGTCTGTGGAAAGCACAGTCATTGGAAATAATTCCTCCAGTCGAGGTAAATAGGCCTTTGAATTCTCTCTAGTTGGTTTGGACTTAATTAGTCTTGATTTGGTGGGCAGGGCTCAATGGAGCTGCGTGCTGAGCTGGTTTTTATGAGACCAGTTTGGGGACACAGCTCTGAAGTGGTGGCTTTATCCAGAAAAGGCAGAGCAGTGAGTCAGGAGAGGCAGGTACTAAAACACAGCATGGTGTTTCCACAGCCTGAGGTCATTCATATTCACATGGAGCACAGAGAGGATGTCACTGAACACAGAATAAATCAGCAAACAGAACCTCCAACATTCAGGGCAAACTCTGTGTTTGCAGTCAGACTCTACATCTGTAATATTTCATTAATGTAGCTTTTTTAAAGGAGATTTAGAAATGTTGCACTCAAATATAAGGGATGGAGGATGAAATGCCCCTGTTCAAACAGGATAATAAGGTGTTACTTTAAAGAGGGCAGATATCTAGAGATTCAGTTCCAATAAGAATGTTATTTAATGGCAAATAACTCAGGTGAATACTTGGCAGCAAAACAAAGCAATCAAATCAAACACTATTTCAGTTTGATGAGGACTCAAATGTATTAAGAATAGTGAATTCATCAACAACACCTTTAATACTTTTAATGAAGTTTTATACAAAAGAGATTGATATTAAGGACCCTGTCCTTGACCCTGTTTTGCAGACTACTTTAACTGAAACTCATTTCCCAGAATAAAAAAAGGAAATGTAATTCTGGAGATATCTGAAATAGAACAAACAAAACATTTCCACTCAAAAAAGGCCCCCAGGTGTGGATGGGTTTATCAAATTGAATTGAAAACCACTTCAGTTCATTACATTTTCACACATGGAGACGGACAGCTGGAGGCTGTGTGTTTTTCCTATAGATAAATGTTGTACACAGCTCTTCAGTGAACAGGACTTTTTCCAGCTCAGATTTGTCTATGGTCAACAAGAATCAGCAGCTGACAGTGTTAACTCTGGACTTGATAAAGCACCATGGGCCAAGACCATCAAGACCAAACCCTGATAAACTGAAAACACTGAACTTCAAGCACTTTGATTTCCAAATGAAATTTACAATTTAGCTTAATCTAAAGACAGGACTTTGGACCACTGGACCTTAGGTGAAATACTGATGAAGACGTCTGTGGTTCAGGATTGGCTCACCATTAAGAACATGTTACTTGTATCCATTTCCTGGACCCTTTTCCCTTATGTTCTTGAACCTGCTTTGTTTGACAATCCTCTGAAGGCTGAGCTCATCCCTGTTGCTTGTGCTCCTTTTCTTACCACACTTTTCTCTTCCATCAACTCTCCATTAACATGCTTTGATACAGCCTCTGAGAACAGCCTGCCCTTTCAGCAGTGACCTTTGGCTTGCCCTCCTTATGAAGGGTGTCAGGGATTGTCTTCTGGCAGTTGACAGGTCAGCAGTCTTCCCCATGATTGTGGTTGTGTGTACTTAACCAGACTGAGAGAATGAAGGCTCAGGAAAATTTTATTCTAATATCTTGAGATAATGGATTTTAGATTTTTGTCAATTGTAAGAATCATTCAACCTGGCACGCCAGATGGATTTGTTTCCTTCACCCATCTGGGAAACCTCCTATAGACAGTGTTTGGGAAAGGGCAGAGCCTTTGAAAAAAACTCGGAGGGTGATTGGATGAACATTCTGTCTGTCACATCTTTAAGAGCAACAAAACATGTGATGTCGTAGCCGCTACAGAGGAGTAAACTCCATAGAGAACTGCGAATGCAAACCATGGTGATTGTAGGCATCAGTACACTACTGTTGTCATTTTTGAAAAGACAATAACCCAGTTCTGTTCTTTGTTCTTCTTTTAATGAAGAAATGTCGTCAAGTTCTGACAAAACTGATGTTTTAGGAGCATCCAAGCTAATCTTTTCCGCCATAACTGCACCAGCCTCTTGTCGTTGCTTGCTTACGTCTCGACTCCGCACACCGGAAAGTACTGCCCCTTGTTGCTGATTGGTCCTGTCACTTCTAACCAGGCCCAAACTGTTCAGATGGGAGCTTTGCAAGATGGATTCGCCAGTGAGAAACACAGAAATGGGCAAATCTATCTGCCTTGCAAGTTTAGGAATCCTTGAGATTAAAACAAAAAAGTCTTGGAATATTTCACTTTGCATAAAGTGAATGAGGAATTTATAAAAATTGAACTTTTTTGAGTATATAGTGTGTTTCAAGACTAATATCTGATTTTCTGTTACAAGATAAATGAGCCAAAACAAAGACAAATGACTAACTTCCACTGTTAAATGGTCTTAAAATGAAAATGTCCATTTAAGACTTTTTTTTTTTAGTTTTACACAGATTGATAGAGGAAGTTTTGGCTGCTTGAAATCATCCGACGTTCAGGATTAACAGCCCTCACACGACACTTCATCACAAACAGAGCAGCAGTGTTGTCGCCGTCATCACCTTGGCGACCGATCCCCTGTAGTTTGTTTGCAGGAAGTGATTCACTCATTCCCCGATGTCTGCTTTCTGTCGAGCTGACAGTCCAAACCAACAGAGGCTTCTTGTTGTCTGTTATTCTTTTACTATCAGCCTCCAGTTATCATGTGAGCTGGTTTTTTAGAGCACCTGTCACTCTCCTGAGACGTTCTGGTCTTTTACATTATTGAAGCTGCACTGTCAAAAGCAAATGTAGACCTCAACTATGAGCAATTTATTACTTTTAAAGGTAAAAACAGAGCACATGATGATCTCAGTACGATGAAACAATCAATCTGACCTTGGCTTTTATTTCCCTGCAGTATACCTTGAATTGCACCTGGTTGATATTATATATCATACTGCATTCATATAGAAGAAGTATGCCTCTTCTACTGTGATATGCTTTCAGTATGGCAAAACAACTATTTATTTACTGCTGAGAAGTGTGCAAGCTCCCTGTTGCTCTGAATAATCACTTCTGTTCTTTGAATAGTGATTTTAAGGAAAGTTGAAGAATGCAGGATGAATGCAGGAGGTGTTTTGAGCATCTTAATGAGCGTGCTCTCTCCATGTTCAACAGGGAATCAGCTACAGTGTAGGTAGAGGGAGGCTGAAATGGATAGAGCAATCATTTCTGGCCATTTTTCATTTTCAGGCTATATCCTTTATTGCAGATATAAACTGTATGTTTGATTTAAGACTTGTCTGGTAGCAAAGATAATTTGATTTCTCTTTAAATGAAAGAGCAAAAATACAATATCCTGAATGTCATCACATTATTCCTTATCTGCTCTGCTTGTTCATATATCTATCCATATATGTTGCTTGTGAATGGTTTTGTACTTATGTCTTTCTTTCTTCACATCTGTTTCTTTGCATGTTTACTTGAATTTCATGACAAGGAAAAGACCAGCGGGGACTTTTTTTAACCGCTCTGAGCCGGAGTCATAGTTGCCACTCATTAGCTTCATTTCCACGGCTCAGTCATTGTCAGCTCCAGAGATTAAAGGATGCAGAAGAAATCAGAAACTGTGTCACATAGGAAAGTGTACGGCTGTATAATGACTCAGGCCTCAGCAGCCTTTATCCTTTCACAATACTGGAAACTAGGCTGCAATTACACAACGTGGGGCTGACAATAGACAAGGAAAATGCATCATTACTGTCACTAAATGTTCCATAGGAATATCAACAAAATCCTGATCCTTATAAAATGTTACAATCAAAATTTTTATATCCTAACCAGGAAAATTTAGTTTTATGACATCAGTTATTGTGGTGGGGTCTGAATTTATCTGTAAAAGACATAAATGGAGCTTTTTATGCATTTTATGACCAGCTTTTCTGGAAGTGTAAAAGAAGGCTCTCTATGGGAAAGAAGGGATCAAGTCACATTTTTTTGTGTTTTTGGTTTTTTTTTTACTATTCCTCTGCTGTATATAAACTAGATTTTTAATATTTTTGAATTTTTTTTGCAGGACAGCTGAAGAGAGACAGATGAGGTTGACAGAGAGGGTTGACATGATTCAAAAAAGTGAGCTTGTCGTTGGACTGCAGCTTTTCTGCACTAGGCACATACTCTTCAATGCTAAACCTAAGCCATTTGATTTGTTTTTTTTTTAGGATGATAAAATGGTATACTGTAGATAATGATAAATACTGAGATAAATTAAATGATTACATTTCTCTTTGAAGTCTGTATGAAGCACAAACTTAGCTCAAACTTTTACATGACCCTTACATTACCTGTCAGGTAAGTGTTCAAATTGGTAGCACAATATTTTTTTTATTCAATACTGAATTTATTTTGGTCAAAATCAGTCCATCTATCCATTATCTATACTGCTTACCCCGTTCAGCGCCTTGCAGGACTGGAGCCAATCTCAGCATTTCTGTGCCTCTACTGTGGCTTAGTATCCTTACATGAATAGAGCTGTGAAACCACTGCTCAGAGGTTAGTAGTGCTTCTTTAACTGCCTTTCTCCCTCATGTTGTCATTACCATACTTTTAAAGGACATGGTGATATGCTTTGTAGCTGATTAATCTTATGGGGTTCTTACTCTTATAGGAGCTACTTCTTTCTCCTCACTGCTGTTATTTTTGCTTAAGCTAGTATTACAGTGATCATTGCTTTATCTATTAACATCATTCTTACTTCTATAACCATTACTAGAACATGCCTGTCAAGCTATCTGTCAATCAAATGAGACGTGCCATTCAGTGCACTATGAGGTTTTTCCTAAATATAATCTGAACAACTGTGGTACAAAAAAATTCATCCCCGCACAGTGAGAGGACATGAACACATTAAGTAATGAGACACGTTTTGTTTTTTGTTTTTTTTAAACAGGCTGTAGAGCAGTTTATTTCTAGTGGAAAAAACAACTTTTTAACATGCGTTCAGACGGGAGTTCCAATGTTCCTGCAGCCAGCCAAAAGTGGACACTCGATGTACTGCAATTTTATTTGCACTTCTGCATTGGCTTCATTTTTCAGGACTGGAGGTTGCCGCTTGCTTAATACTGCTAGTGCTGTGCTCATGATGATTAATGCTGGTCTTTATTATAACATGGTATAGTCTTTATTACAATAAAGACAGAACTTGCCACAGCAGCCCAGAACTTGGCTGACTTCCCGGGGTCTCTGAGGACAGTGTTGTCGTATACAACAAGAAGTGACACAGTTTAGAAAAATGTTAATAACCTTTGAACCGTAAGTCATAGGCACTTACTCTTTTTTCCTCTGAAAGCTGACCATTTTGTTACCCTCAATGTCTCTGTAGCCCTCAAGGATGCTGTTCTAGCGAGCCCGGAACTGCTGTGACTTTTGGGTTTTTTTAAAGATTAAATCCTCAGCGTTAGATCAGATAATAAGTGTATATTTGTCCATTTTTAATCCATTTTCGATCATTTACTTTGGCTTTAATCAGTGAGTAGCAAAATATTTGTTGAGGGCAATGTTAACATGCAATGCATTGTGGGAGGGGCTGTCCTCCAATGGCAAGATGTTATGTCTCTACTGATTAAAGGAATGGTACAAATGAATCTAACTGCAAAAAAACGCATGGACTTTTTTTGTATATATGTAGATATTTTGAAAACTTCGAACCCAAAATGTGTGAAAACCATCACAGTATAACACACATTATTTTTTCACTGTTTTGTCCCCAAGAGATGGGAGAACAATTCTGTGCAAAGAAAATGCTTAGTCACTATTGTTTACTGTGTGTTATCAATACAAATCTTTCAGTTTCAAATTCGGATTTGTTTTTTTCTTTTGTCTTTAGAGTCCTATAGCTTTTTCAAAATTCAAGTGAAATTACTGTAGTAGAAATATTCTTAGAGCCCAGGTTGTCCTGGAAAAAAAAGATGATAGAGCTTGACTGTGCACCACAAGGTTGATGTTTTACAAGCTTTTTAAGAAAAAAGTCCAGATGAGACATGATGGTGAAAAAATAGCTGTGAGCTCTAAGGGTTAATGTCACCTTTTAAATGTCACTTTTTTGCATTTAAAACTGCTCGTGTTTCATTTTGGTTGCTTGTACCGTCTTTAACTAAGGCTAGTTGACTTCCTGTTTGGAGAAAGATCTGCTTTTATTTTGAAAGAAAATAAGGAACATCAGCTGGATAGAAGATAACTGCATGAACTGAACCACAGGAAAATAACTTGTTATGGGTTGAAAAGGAAATAAAGGAATAGTGAAAAGGTAATCACAATCACACAATCAGATCACCTAATGGGGCAGACTTTAATGTGTTTTAGTATGCATCATGTCTACATAACCAACCCAATCCAGGCATCCCAGACCACCTCAGAAACGCAGTCTGAGCTATCAGATATCAAACCCTTTCCAGTAATCACAGAGGTGCATCCACACAAGCATTAAGAATGACAGCTATGTTACCAAATTCTGAAAACCCAATATAAAACCCTGTTAATGCATTGTTTAAACAGGGCGTCTGCGTGGGTAGAGAATAAGTCCACTCTTTGAGCACAACCCAGAAACTTGCTCAGACAATGCCAGACCAAACAACAGCTGCCAAATCATCACAGATTACAACCATGAACTCTATTTTAACTTCTTCAACAGTTGCCCACTCTCCCTCTGCATCATTGTGCACAGTGAGCCGAGCTACATCTTAATAGCAGTTGGATTAGATTGCCCTGTTTTTGCCTCATTATTTGCTAGTTGCTTGCATCAGTTCTGAGATGCCAATGAAGTACTGAGCTACACCTCAGTAACACTTTCAAAAGTCTCTTACTAAAGCTAGATAACTCATATAGCATATTTAAGTTTCATGTTTTACTAGTGAGTTGCTAGCGTCAATTTTTCAATATTATATCATTGGCTGCTGTTTAGCTCAAATTACAGCCTGTCTTAAGAATTGGATAGGCCCAAGATGCTGGGCTGATAAGGCAACCTGAATGACCTATGGGGATGGACTTCTGACACAGAAAGTCAGATGGATAGTTTAATACAGACTGTGTTTCTTCTCTCTAACATCTAGCAGCTTTTAGTTAGATTACAACTAATAATCTCTTGTATTGTTGAAACTTTGATCCTTTCAATCATTAAAATAACAAAAATTGTGCTGTTTAAAACAAGGGGTATCAAAAAGTATAAAGGTAATGAAAGTTTTGACAACCTTGCTGCTATTTAATGTGACAGCTGACGGTGGAGGAAACTGTAGTCAAATACCAAATCTGCATTTAAGCCTTGATTTTCAAGTATAATGTTTTTTAATGATGTTTCACATGTCAGGAGAAATCCTGTCTGTTATGTAAATGAGCTTTAACCTCATATCTCCAATGTTTTAAGAGAAATAAAGGCAAAATTGCAGCTTTATATAATATGATCTCATTGTTCTGCCTATGTTCAACAATAGTGAAAGCAGCATACGCCAACATTAGCTCAGCTGCTGACAGCATGTGCCCCCTTTGGAGATGATTCAGTCGAACATTGTCTCCTTTGGGCCGAGGTTTTAAACGCCCAAAGACTCCGCTCTGCCTCTTCCATCAATGCTCGGCTTGTTTGAGAGGAATAATCACTCCAGTAGCCAGCTGGCCTCTGGGGAGAGACTGAGCACTCCAACAGCCTGGGAGGGAATGGATTGTGAATTTCCCCTTATGCCTGCTCATCACTTATTCTTATGTAATTACAGATGTGGATGTGCTGGGTGTGTCTGAGGAGTTGTATCACTGTCGCTGTTGTATTGTGTGTCTTCATGCTGATTTATACAAGAGGGTCCCACACCCTTCAGCTAATGGATGGAGTTTTCATCGTTTTGTTTCAGTGACATTTAACATCAAGTATGCATGTACAGTACAACAAAACAGATAAAGATTTTTAGCGGGTTTTTGCTGCACATTTTAAAGAAACAAGACTTAAACTCACATTAGGTAAATTCTGTCACAAGGGGCTAACAATGACAAAAGTGGCATCAAGGGAAGTGAAATTGGACTAGAGTCAAGACAATTGGAAGGGGAAGCTTGGGTCGATAAGATCCACTGCTAATAGCAAAGAATAATCGTTTCTATCCCGAGTAGGAAACACAAAACATGAATGAGATACAACAACAAAACAGCAGTTGTTTTCACTGTCTTAGACTGGATAAACACTAGACACTTTAAGCCTAGTTTCAGGCCAGATTTATCCCCCCACCGTTCAAGGCTCGGGCACATTTCCATCAAACCTATTGCAACAGGTGTACAAAATCAAACACCTAGTCATGCAGTCTCCATTTGCAAACATTTGTGATACAGAATGAGTCGTCTGTAGAGCTTAGTTACTTCAGGTGTGGTGTTGTGATGGATACCACCTTTGCAATAAGATGCTTTGGGAAATTCCAGCCTTGCTGGATATTCCCCAGTCAACTGTAAGTGATATTATTGGAGCGTGGAAGTGTTTAGGAACAAGAGCAACTCAGCCACAACGTGGAAGACCTTGTAAAATCACAGAGCGAGGTCAATGACTGCTAAGGTGCATGGTGCATAAAAACTACACCGGGAGCTTCATGAATGGGTTTCCATGGCAGAGCAACTGCATGCAAGCCTAACATCACCAAGTCTAATGCAAAATGTTGGATGGAGTAGTGTTAAGCACACCGACACTAGACTGTGGAGCAGTGGAAACATGTTCTGTAGAGTGATGAATCACACTTCTCTGTTTGGCAATCAGATTTATGGGTCTGGGTTTGGCAGATGCCAAGAGAACATTACCTGTCTGACTGCATTGTGCCATTTGTTTTAAGTTTGGTGGAAGAGGGATAATGGTATGAGGCTGATTTTCAGGGTTTGGGCGCTGCTCCTTATCTCCAGTGAAGGGCAACCTTAATGCTTCAGCATCAAGATATTTTGGACAATGCCATGCACCCAACTTAGAGGCAACAGTTTGGGGAAGGTCCATTTCTATTCCAACGTGACTGTGGCTCAGTGCACAAAGCAAGGACTATAATGACATGGTTTGATGAGTTCAGTGTGGGAGAACTTGACTGGCCCACACAGAGCCCTGACCTCAACCCCATCGAGCACCTTTGAGATGAACTGTAACAGAGATAGTGATCCAGGCCTTCTTGTCCAACATCAGTGCCTGACCTCATAAATGCTCTACAGAATGAATGGGCACAAATTCCCACAGAATTTAGCTGGAAGTCATCCAACAAAGTTGTGCAAAGCAGCTCATATTATTTAGTCCTGCTGAGCCCCCCACTCGTTACTTCGCAGGCCCACTTTGGGAATCTTTGCTGGCTTACTTTATGTACTACTCTTTACCATAAAAACTGATGCTTCTATGGCAAATATACACATGCATCTGTCATGGTAGACATGATGCATCCACACTTCTGGGGTGCCGGTAGCCTAGTGATTATGTCTTATGTTCCATGTACGGAAGTTGTTGTCCTCAATGGTGGCCACTCAGCTTCAAATCTGACCTCTGGCTCCTTTCTCACATATCCTTCCCCAGTCTCCCCCACTTTCTATTTACAATTAATGCATAAAAGCCTGATATATAAAGGAATTAAGGGTTTCTCCGGCTTTGAAAACTGTTGGGAACTTTCAGGTGAAATAAGTACTCAGCTAAAAGCATAACTAACATAGGTTCGGTGTAATTTCTGATTAGTTTAGATATTTCAGTGCGAAATTTAAACATATTGTTGGTTTAAATGTGCAGATTTATCATGCAAGAGTGTCTGAGATGCACTTCCCTGCCTTGTCCAGCAGATGGCGCCTTTTAAAACAAGAGTTTGCTCTGCATTTGTACTTGGTGGCCAGCCTCTAACCCTCCTTCCTTCTTGCCCACTGGTTCCTCGGAACAGTAACTATTAACCTGAGCTTGTAGACATGGGGGTTGTAAAAAAAGCTGACATCAGTGCTCAGCAGCTTCCAGCATGTTGTAATGGCCACTCTTGGTGCTGTTAGCTTCTGGTTGAACAGCATGACGTAGTGCTTGATGAAGCTTTAATGCTGATGTCTTTGTCATATAAACACATTTCGGGTTCAGGGAATGAGGTAGTCTGTGGCTCGTTTAATTGATGGAGTGAGAGTGTGATAGTTTTTACAGGTTTGTGCAGTGTTGGCTGAGACAACACAATTAATTTCCCTCAAGTATGATGAGATCTTCTGGTTCTGTCATATAGTTTAAGGCTTAATGATTGTGGCTGCTGCCACTGTGCTGTCTGCGTTTTATAAAGAATGCCACAGATGACTTAAAGAGCATCTCACATAACATTTACGTGCCATTACATAACTCAGTTAGCTGCATTGTGTTAAGACAAATGGCACAGCACTTTTAAACTCTAGAGTACCTAAACATATGTGACAGAGAGGCAAAGAGCAAAAACAGTGCTCCCTGAAAGTGTTTGGACTGTAAATCCGGCTGCATGGGGAGGCCACACATCTTTGTGATTAGGTAAACCTCAGCAGCCTTTCATGTGAGCAATCTGTAAAACCTCAGTGGGCACATCCTGTGTGGTATGCAGCTTAATCAAAGACGATGTGTCCTGCCCAACTTCTTATTAAACACTCGATTAAGACTTCTTTCCAGCTGCTGTGCAGGAATGTTGTGCATGTAGCTTCAGATAGTTGGGTCTTTATAGTTGTTTGTGAGGAGATAAATTGCCTTTTTGTGGATACAAGTGAGCACTCGGGAGTGTTTGTGTATATTTGGAAAAATCTTCCTCGCTAAAGTGAACATGTTGCTCTGAAATATTTTCCAACATCTGCCGCCCATCAGGATGTCTGCTTTCTGAGCCACTGCTGCATTCCTGAGCCGCTCCCTCTACCTGGATCAAAAAAAGAAACCTTCGCCTGTCGTTGCCACTCAGCTCTGCTCTCCTTACCCTAGTTCAGACTAGGGCTGGGCTGCATGGACCAAAAATCAGAGCTTGGTATTTTTCAGCTGAATAGCAGCACATGATATAAATATCAATATTTTTTTCTGTAAAGAAGCAACAGATAGCTGCAGCAATACCAGAATTATTCACGCTTCAGTATGATTTTAGAACAAACCAGTTTAATAACTTTGCAGTAAAAATGGAAGCCATAGACATCCCAAATACCATGTGTTGCAAAAGGACTAAAGCCTGCATCATTTTAATGAACAGTGGTATCAGAAAGTATAGAAACTTCATGTTTGTCAGTCATATTTGTAACCAAAATACAGGGAGTACTTTCTGAATTGCACAAAAACTTCACCAACGGGTGTGTGCTGCATGAAGGCTCTCCAAATATTCCTTTCTCTTAAATACCAAGTGCTAAAAATTCCATCACTGTAATAACTGGTGGTATCCAGTGGTGGATTGAGATGGCCGAGTGGTTTTCAAACTTTATTTGTCCGCGCTGCAACTAGGATCAAGCCAAAAACTCAAGGAACTCCACATTACAGCCATGCAAAATAGCCTCTTTCACACGTTACAGTACCTTTAATTGGTGTATAGTTGTATTAATAAGGTATGATTGTGCTAATGGCCATGATACACCCAAAATTTGCCCCAAGGTGCACCATTTGAGAGCCACTTCCTGAGGCTGTTCTTTTTGTGGAGCCCACCTTACTCATCCTGCTTCACCAGGGAAATGCAACTTAATGCATAACATCACTCAGGCTGGACATATTGCATGGCAGCACACACCTAGTGTGCATTTGAATACAATACATGTTTATGATAGCAGCCTTTGCTATGAACTGCCAAGCCGCAGCAGGGAAAAAACCATTTAAAGTGCACCTGCAAGCTGATTGCAGCTTTCAACTTTCATATTTTTTTCTTGAATGTTGTCTTGCTAGGAGAGTGGCTGTGTCATATGAAAACAAAACTGACAATAGAAACATGGGCACACTGGAGGCCAGCTGCTTTGCAGGCTAACTGTGGCCCATTATAACAAAGCATTCAAGTGCTAATTCAAATAATATCTATTTCATATCTGGGAATCAAAACTGATATCTAAATGTTGTTCAGGTCTAAAATTTCAGTTCATAAACACTTGAAAGTATAATGAGCAAAGGAACAAACATCCGTCTTAAAAACACTCTAAATTTGAAGGAATGAGGATGAACAAAGACTTCAGCTGATGTAGGTCTGTTGGTCAGGCCTAAAACTCCATAAATGTAAAAGTACATATGGCCAATATTTACAGCCAATATGTCGGTAGTCAAAATCAACATATATTTTCATAGCTGCCTATTTGATTATCAGCTATTAATGGCAATATCTGCCAATGCCACACATCATGTATAATGGCATGCATCCCACTTTTCCCCTCTGGCTTTAAACTGTTAATTGTCAGGACCGTCCAGAGGTCCTTGCACAGGTGATGCCTCTAGGCTGCAGTCTTGGCTAGTCTGTGTATCGAAAAGAATAGAAGCTTCATGATCTTCAGTAAGAATTTTAACCAAAACAGAGAGAGCTCTGTCTAGATTGCAGCAATAAACTGGCACCATTTGGAGAAATGAGTGGAACCCTTATTCTTTGCCAGCTCCACCCACTTTTCCAAATGTATTTGAGCAATTTAGACTGTGTGAGGGCGTTTCCCTGCAATATCGGGTGTGTAGGACTTCTAATTCTGTTGTTATGTTGTCAAGCAAGCATCAATATCATTGGATTTTCAGTAAATGCTCCTTAATTAAATGAAATGTAGAGAAATATTCCCATTGTAGACTAAACATCTCTTTTGGATTATCCTGTGGTAATTTATAATATTACTGTTAGTGGTTCTTACTTTAAATAGACAATCTTTTTTGGCCAAGCATTAGCTCTTGCATCTTGAATCAACATATCTGAAGTAGATACAGGATACTTGTGCTTAGTGAAGAAATCCCTACACTCACTTATGCCCTTAATATTGGCCCTTATAAGTCAACCATGCAGCAAAGAGCTGGCCTTTCAACAGAGCTGTAGAGTGACAACCCTCCTTTGCTGGTGTTTCATTCACTTAGTCCAATGATTCCTCCACAGAGCTGAACAGTGATCTCCATCATCTAATGCTAACTCTCTGCCCACCATGCCAACACATTCTTTACCTTACCTCTACCACAAGGCCGTCAAAGCCCAGACAGCACTGCCACCTTCTACACACCCAGGCTCTGTGCATGCAAGCTCCAGGTAGCAACATAAAACATTAGCATTTAAGAATACATCACTGGATGCAATGCCCATCCCTAGTTCAGTCTGTCTTGCAGCGATTTGTACTAGCAGCAAGAATCCTTCATCAGAGCCAGTGTCTCAAAAATAACATATCTATTTCAGACTGGTATTTATTTTGTTCTCCAGGTGCTGTTTGTGACAGCAGCAGCTCACTGTTTCAGTAGCTGGAAAACTGAATGTGAAGTTTCCTTGATCACAGGAGAAAGTATGTTACCCTATTTCCTGCCCTCTGCCTGATTCTACCTCATAATAGTATTTCTTAATGCTTGTTAAAGTGAAACCTGGAAGGCAGACTTAATCCCTCACGACTTTGCAGGCCTGTTTACAACTGTTCAGCAGACCCCTGCAGTTTAAGAGCCAGCAGAGGCCAATGCAACTAATTCTCTTTTAAATGCAACTGCTAATGAATTAGGTCAATTTGGTATTGCTATGCTGCTGTGTGAGAAAAAAAAAGCTCCCCCGGGATTGCGTTCTTTGTATACAGCCCATTGTATACAATAATAGTCATTGTCCTTCTTGCATGGTGTCTAATCCCAGCCCATTCAGCACAGCACTTAAGATTCTTGGCATACTCTCATACTCATTGCTACTTGTGGACTTAATCTTTTTTTTCTTCCTCTCTTAGAATCAGTCAAGTGTATGGCTTAGCCTGATCAAATGAAAGAAAACTAGCCTGCTGCAGAATGGCATTCCAACGCACAGAAAGTCAGGAGAGAGAGCCTCTGAGGTTGTTATATAAGAAGAGACTGACCCTGCTCAGTGTCTGTCTGAGAATCTGTTGGCTCTCCAGAATGATATAACAGGGGGATTTTCTCTGGGAATGGTGGCTTTAAACATCCTCCCCCGGCCCCCGCTGCTGCAGATGAGCATTGTCCTTTGTGCTTCGCTCAAACAAACTGGACCCAGACGGTGTCATATTTCATAAATAAATCCGTTTTATTTGTAGCATATAAAATTAAATCATTTTACAATTTATTCCAGTATGACACATAATATCCAAATAAAGAAGCTACATTTTCTTGATAAATAATATTAATAACAATAATAAAAACATTCATTCATCCTTTGACATGTTTCGCTTTGTCTTTTTTTCATGAAAGGAGTTCAATAGCTGCCACAAAACATGAACAATAATGCCCACGTCAGGAAGGAATGAAACCGCACACTTGTTAAACAAGTCGAGAGGTTACATTTCGGTGTCTTGTTCTTAAGATACAGGATGGTATGCTAATTGAAGTTGCGCATGTGCATATCTACATATGCACACACAAGTCTACAGTCTGTGTCATGTCTGATGTAAAGGATCAAAATATACACAGTGAATTGATATCAGAGACTAACATAAATGTACAAATATTAATTACATCTTGCTCCATAACGAAGCTACTTCAGATGCTCCATTAATACGAAGCAGTTCTTAGATAGGAATGCTGCCGAGTCACAGCAAACAGTGCACTTCATTAAGTCCTCATGATGTAAGCCAACAATTCCTTGGGAATCTAGTTACAACAAGAAGCTGGTAGTTGATTGGAAGTCTATTTACACCCCTGCATTCATCTGGACCGCCACTGGCCGCCAGTACTGCTGATGATGTCTTTCTCTCGCCAAAGGTCGCTCGTCACCAATCAGTCTCTGAACTTGTGGATGTCGTTGGAGAGGCGGTAGAAGGGGTAGGAGGCTTCGTTGGTGTGTGGACAGTTGTAGGTGCACTTGCAGGACTCGATCATCATGATGTTCTTGTTGAAGGTCTCGCCGTCCTCGCAGCGGAACTTGACACGGATGGTTCTGGTGTCGTGGGGGCTGCAGCAGCGGCCGTCCACGCAGGCGCCGCAGTACTTGGGCCTATACTTCTTCAGGCTGGAGCAGCCGGCGTAGGTGAACTTGACTGGCTGGCTGGACTTCTTGGTCCGGCTGCACTTCTTTCCTTTCTTCAGAGGAAAAACAACAGAAGGATGGAGGTTAGTTGTGCCATCAGACCTGGAGAGGATAATGCATTTCCAGTTTCATGCATGCTTCCATATTCAGCCCTGGTGGCTCATCCTTACCTTCAGACTAGAGTAAGGTGACTGGGTGCATGGCCGCACTTCACAGATTCTTGTCTCTTTGACCAGCTTGCACTCGTTGTTGTTGTTGGTGACTCTGGTGGAGATTCCTGTTCCACAGCTCTTGGAGCACTGGGACCAGGGTGTGGTTTGGACAATGCACTTCTGGCTGTCAAACATGTGGACTTCATGCTGTGGTCTGAATGCTGTAAGAAGAAGAAGAAGGAATGGAACATTAGCCTCTAATAATCCTGCATATTTTCAAATCTTCTGAGTTCATACCCTGGAAAAATAATCCAGGATAAGTGCTAACTTTCTTACCTGGCAGAGACTTGAGTCCTCCCTTGACGATAGCAATGAGCTCGTTCCTGTTGGTGAGATCTCTTTCTGAATCATCAGTCAGCATGTCTTTGCCAAAGATCTTCTCCAGGATGTCTGTCTGCTTGCCATCATCACACACCCACTCTTCGCAACACTGGCCTGCTACCTTGACCAGTCTTGGGTTGGCACAGCCCAGGTTGGGAAGGGAGAGCTCCTGCGGGCACAGCGGGACGCATCCCACTGCTCCATCAATGCATGTGCACTGGTGTTTACAGTTGGGCTGGAAGCTCTCTCCGTTCTGGTAGATCCTGCTGTTGTACTCGCAGGGTCGGCCCTCTGACTTGGCTGCAAGGGGGAGAGAGAAAAAAACAGGAGGAAAGGAATGTTATTCTTTCCTGCTCTGCTTGGAAAAGTCTGCAGAAGACATCACATGGCTGCCAGGTAAGGATCAGTTAAACTGTGAAATTCTTGAGGCTGCCTGAGGAGTCTTTTTTCCCTCCACAGTGGGCTGTCTGTGCTGTGAGTTTAGTCTAAGTTTCCTTCTATCTGCATTCCTCAGTGTTGAAATCACACAGCTTCCCATACTCCTGAATCACTTATTTTAACTAGAACTTCAGAGTAGCTGAAAGGCATGCACATCTTAAACTGGATCTACACAATCCTGAATAACTCAATAGCCTCTTAAGGAAAAGCATGCACATCTGGAGCTGGGGGGTCTTTGTACATACCTCGGCAGATGCCACGAGTTGTAGCAGCAGCAAAGCTCGCTCCAAAGTTACACTCCAGCCCTTTGGTGTGGTCACAAGGCTCGGTGAGGCTGCAGTCCTCGTTCAGCTGCCTGGCGCAAACTTTGCAGCAGCTACAGCCGTCCAGGACGACGCTCACGCCGGGTGCGCACTTGGGTATCTCCAGGGGACACTCACACACGGCAGGGCAGGAGGAGCTGGAGAGAACCTAAACAACCAGCACATAATCTTTCATAAGTGACTGAAACTTCCTCACAGTATCCACCTTTAAAACGCAGAAAGTCTCTCAAACTTTCACAAAAAGTAACACCAACTTATTCCCCTCTGTTTAGAAAAGTAAAGGGTGTCTCATTCAGACTGAAAAACGAGAAATAACTCACCACGTTGAGGCTTCCGAGGAAGGTAACGGCAACAGTAAGCATCAGCATCTTGGATAAATTTCTTCTGCGCGTAAAGGAGGAATCCTGTGCTCGCTTGTATGAAAAGTAGGTAAAGTCTGTCTTCTGTGGAGTCCTTAGGTATTCCCTCGCTCGCTCGGTTTGTTTGCTGGTAGTCTCTGCTGTTAGAGGCTCCTTTTAGAGAAGTTGAATCTCTCGGTAAAGCGCTTGCAGTCTGCTGAGGTCCGGCCACCTCCGGACTTTTATACCATAGTGGGAAGCTGACGTCGTTCCTGGGCTGCCTGCTGAACTGTTCCCAAACTATGCCAGGAATGTTTCTCGGCGCATTTTCCATCCAAGACCTAAGCTCCACCCTGTCTAAACCTTTCTCTTTTTTTCGCTCTCAAATGGATTTTTCCCCCCTGGATCCCATCTGAACACACTTTTCCGTCTCACATTTTTCCCTTCTTGTTTATCCCTCCTTTCATTTTCTTCCTCTGCTCGCTTCTCACATCTATCAACTCGGGTCGAAAACTTCACCACTTCTTCGTAGAAAAAGCCTAGTTTTGGAGATTTCCTGTCACTTTAATTTGTGTTCAGATCAGCCTGGGAGTGTTTCCTTCACAAACTACTTAAATGAGATCATTTGGTATTTTGGTTCCAGTGATATGCTCTTCTTTAAAAGGAGTTTGCGCTTGTAGTTTTCTCTTAAAACAAGCGAAACAATATGGTTAAGTGATATCACAGTGCGTAAAATGTACCACAAAGTATGGTGAAGTAAATATAAACTTTTCTCACTGCACTGTCCCGTATACTTGGAGTAACTTTGTGTGCGTAAAGCTGTATCTGATTAATGCGCTTTATTAACCTCTTTTTAATTGCATGTATCAGTGGCCACGTTTAGAATAGGTGTATATGAGTCTAAAGGTGTGGGCAGAAATACGTTTAACAGTGTCTATTTCTGGCTCTCCTGCGCCTTTATTCAGAGCAGCTAAGTGTTTCCAGATGCGCACCAGAGCTCAGACGTAACAATATTGCCATATTTGGTATGGCAGTAGCCTACATTATTAACATATTTCTCTTCCTTTGGCCAGCAGACCACAAAGCATTCCTGACAGCTTTAAGCCTTGTTTAATATGTTCTTCATGCAGGGAAAATTCCTCTGCTTTCATTCCTTGTGGCAATTTGACTTTTTCACGCAATCTGTCCATCACGTTTGGAGGGGGGAAGTGGGTCCCGTTGTAGGTAAAGTGATCCAATGTTCCACGAGAGATGTTATGGTGTTGGTGGGGGGAGACAAATACTTGCTCTTTGTCTCTGCTTCCTTTTTTTACATCAGGGGTCTCAATAAGTCCCTTAGCCTACTGAAGTTTTGAAATGATCCCGATTGATGCAAACGTTCACCAGATGGAAACGATGTGCGTAAAGACGCAACATAAAACCTATATTACCGCAACGAAGATGCCAAAGGAGATATTTTTCATGAAGCTGGTGTTTATTTGTGTTTTGTAGGGATCGGAAACTACACTCCCTTTCACCCATGTAGTCTCGTGCACAGTTTTGACATACCGCTAAAGCGAGAGCAGCAAGATGCCTGGAGAGCCTCTCGGGTGAGTTTCTACTTCTTTTACTTCTCTGCGGACTTCAGATGACTTTAATGAGTTATGAAGTCGCTCTTAACACCCTTTCGATATAAAATGTGACTCCTAACGATTAAATTCAGTCGCAAAGATCATATCTAGTAACCCAAAGTGGAAAAATAACTTAAATTTGTTTTTGCGCACTGTTTCGTATCCGATATGGATCATTTTTTAAAAATAAAAGAAGACTGTAGGCGTCTCCGTTCAGTCTCAGCTTAATTTGTGTTTGTTATTTATTTAGATAATGACCAGCTGCCAGGAATCACAGCATATTTGAAATATATTATTCATATGATAACATAAACAGATCTGTGTAGTCTGTATCTGCGGAAAGTATGCAGACTGGGGGTGTGTGCAGACTTTTTTGGACAGGGGGTGTGTCTGCTTGAGCACATGTGCAGTGATCTCTGGTGTGTTTCCAAGTTTTGCTAATGTGCTAAGGTTTTCTGCCTATGATAATGTAACAGGTGAGACTATAAAAAAAAGGGATCTTGATGATTTTTAACACGTGTTCTTTCCCCTCATACCTATTACACATAGCTTTCAATGTTTTGAATGGACAGATGAAGCTTGATTGAAAGATCAGAGGATGTTATGGTCTGGGGATAGATGTACTCAAAGATACTTTTGTTGCATGGCATGGGCAGGGCAGCTGTAAAGATAAGAGTTTAAGGGAGGTAAGAAATAAGCTGGCAACATGGCACAACAAGAATTATTGCATCTCTGTGTATGGGTAACATTGCATCTTGAAAATTTTGTGCTGGAAGTAAAAAAAAACACAAGCACCAACCTCCTGTTTTGAAAAAAGAAGCCAATACAAAGTGCAAAAAACCTGCAGTTCCTCAAGTGTCCACTTGAGGCTGACTGCAACAGCACAGGGTTAAGATGCACATTATTACAGCAGAAATAATCATTCTCAGCAAAGTTTAAAAGATTCTGGTCAGAGTATTTGATGCCTTTATGAGCATACACTGTATTAAGGCTGATCTTTTATATTTATAACTTTCATTTTGCTTTAAATAAGGATGTTAAGTTATGCATTCATAGTGGCATGGCTGCCTTGACTACAAGCCAACATTACCTCAGCTTGACTCCTTTGTTTCTTGATAGATCTTAAGTTAGACTGTGATAGTATTTTCAATGTGGTGGCCACTTCAGAATGGACTCAAAAAATTCCTTCAGTGACCAGATTGCTGATGTCACTCAGGCTTCTTTGAAATTTTCAACAGTCTGAGGATAACACCCATTTTAAGTGTCCATCTTTACTGCATAAATAAACATGTTTACAGTCAGGTTGATCAAACAAGTAACAATCGCTATATTTTTTTTTCTTTTTTTAAAATAACTTACCCATTTAGATGATATTAAGACTTGCATGCATTTGCATTAGTAGGGGCATGACTTTGGGTGGTTTCACATTAGATAGCTGGGCCCAGGTCTGAGTACACCAGACTCCAAAGACTATTTGATCAGTATGAACACTAACATGTTGTACTTGGGCCCCATGCCTGAGTCATGGTCTTGGGCATGATTTATATGGACTCCAGATAGAGTACATTGAGATGTAAACACAACAATGCCCAAGTACAGGGTATTTGTCAGCAAGTAGAAAAATAAAGTCAGTTCTAAAACTCTCCTGTCTCTTTAAAACTGTCTTATCCATGCAGCACATCCTCTGAACTGCGCAGTAGATGTGGAAATAGAAAAAGCAGTCGTTACTGGTAAATAATAAAAACATCCAAAGTAGCAGGATGGACTCCATTGTCCACAGTGAGCATAAACAAATGTCATGTGAGTTGTTTCCATGGCTGTCTCTTCTCCTGTCTCCTTCTTGGTGGATTTGCAAACTCTAGTATACCGGACTGTGTAAGCTATAAGTATGCACGGCCATGGCATGGTGTTTGTGGTGACGGAGAAACAGGGCAATCATTCTCTGGCATGGTACAAATTGAGCATGCCTAATGTAACAAAAAAACAAACAAACAAACAAAAAAAAAACATATGCTATGACTGACACATGGCTGAGTTTGAACTGCTTGCTGGGGGGCTTCATGCTCACCTCAGCTCCACTTTTTTGGAGAGGAGTCCAGCTGCAGACCAAAGCTCTTAGCTGCCCCTTCTTGCAAACCACTACTGTGAGACGCCACCTGTGTCACGATAAAAGTGATGTAATGCTGGAACAACATATTTCCTGTTTCAGAGGTTTATCTTTTTTTTTTTTTTTTTTTTTAACCATATTTCAAACATGACTGAGTAATATTTCACAAATAAAACAGCTAAAGGTCAGAGGTCTAATCTGGGATTAAATTATGCATAGACCAGTTTAAGCAGTAGTTATGCAAACAGTGGCTCAACTTAGCTTTGTTAGCTTTAGCTCAAGCTAACTTAGCTATGCTAGATACATAGTTAATGTTACTACATAAACCAGCGTAACTATTGTGGGGTTTAAAGAAAAATGCATATGTTGTGAAAGCAGAAGGATGCATTGTTAAAATGCCAGTGTTGCTTTGAGGTGCTGTGCAGTCATTCGTTACCACCAGTAGGGGGCCGTAAGGCGCTGTTGAGGGCTTTGTTCAGTGTTGTAGCTTTTCAGGGGCAGAAGAATGAAAAGTGCCTACAGGCCATCATTTGCCACAAATGCCACAATATCTTTTAAGAACAACAGCTACGTTAGCCTTAGCTATGTTAGCTTTAGCAAATGTAGCATAGGCTAACATAGCTGGGATGGCTACATTAGATATCTAAAATTATGGGGTTGATGAGATTTTCAAATCTGTTAAAGGTGTACAGTCTTTAGCTACGTAGCTTATGTGACTTATGTGGCTAATGTAGCTTCGTAGCTTTAACTTTGGCTATGTTAGCTGTGTTAGAGTGTTTTCATGGAAGACAAGGTTTTTCATGCTAGCAGACTGATTAGTTAGCTTTACTAAACATTTTGAAATTAGGTTTTGCGGGTCAGGTTTTTGACTTTTATCCTTTGGTATCTTAACCCATACCTTATACACTACCCAAACCCTAACTGGGAGATAGATAGGATTTTATTTTGAAAGGTTTTGCATGTATTGCATACAGAGGCAGCGTCTCACAGTAGTGGTCTGCAGGAGGGGGCGTCTGAGATCAGTGATCTGCCTGACTGTATTGCCTTTTTACCTGTTGCTAGGTTGACCTGAAGTTAACTTGAGAAAGCACTTGAAAAATGGTGACTTACATCAATAAGCCTTCAAATTCAGCTTCAGAAACCGATGGCAAACATCATTAAGACAGTGTTCATATTTAGTACAGTTCGTGAGTGGGACATCAATTAGTTTAAACCCTTAGATTCATCTGTGCTTGGACAGCAGCTCTTATGTCATGCTCTCAGTATTGACCTCAGGTCTCTTGTGTGTGTATGTTTTTACAACATGAGAACCTACATGTGTGTTTATGACTGCACGAGTGCATCCGCCCATGTGTTCCAGCTATAGGAAACAGTGTAGTCATTGTACGTCAGTGGAGAATAACATGTAGTAATTGTCGTTCCTTTATTACGTATTCTCTTCAGGAAGTCATCCAAAAGCTGGACATGGGTCTCCTTGTTGTAATTATCCTGGTATAATAGTTTCCATCAATTTTGTCTCCCCATCACACAAACTGACTGTGTGTGTACTCCTCCTAAAATGAGGCAGGGGCTCTCTTCTTCACTGATATTATCATCAAATTGTGCTCACAGCTCCGTAGCGTCTGTTTTAGAGACTCCAGCAGAGATGCTGAAGAGATTTCACCAAAGCTTAAAAGACTCTGTGTCGTACTCCGGCTCCATGTAATGGAAATCCATTGTCAGATCTCACCAGGAGCCCTCACAGATGAAGAGAAAGCATCCCTTAGAATCCATTTCAGGAAATCTGCGGCTTTTAAGTCCAAGTGACGGATGGAACAGAACCGGACGGCCTTGCATGTTTAAACAACAGATTCCATTGTAGTATATTCAAGATAAATGTCATAACTGGTATGCAGTCTGTACTCGTAACACTTCCTCTCTCTGTCAGCTCATGGAGCAGCAGGAAGTCTGCTGAGTTATGGGTCATTCTCATGTGAAAGAGATGAGGCCAGCGATTAAAAAAACACTGAGTCAAACTCTGAAGAAAAATAGATCCAACCAGTCCAGGAAGGAAGATCCACATGAACTCCATTGGATTTGTTCTGTCAGTTTTGCTGATTCTCTGGAAGAGAAAAAAGCCACAGTTGAAGTGTCCAGCCATATTGTCTTTGTTATCTTGACTTAATTAAATAAGAGGTCCTGAGAGAGGATAGCGGTTTCATAATCTTGTTACTGCACGATTCCTTCATATCCTGTATTGTATAATTTTTTCCCTCATGATTTTTTGGGACGGTTTATCCTTCGAGCTGCAGAGAGCACATTTGTCCTTGAAACAAGTCCAAATAATTATGAAATATTCTGTTTTCTGTTCACCTCTGTCAGCATTGTGTCCATGCAGCCATAGCACACCCTCTGTTTGTAGACTCGGGACAGTTTGGGGGAAATTCTGTTACTGGGATTTGTTCTTAGCAACCATTATGTATTCTGAAGAAATGGCAAGTTAAATAAAGTCTGAAATTTGTTTTCCAGCACTTGTTAAGCCCAGTGTGTTTGCCAGGTAATGCCAATATCTGCAAACAAACTCAGAACAGTAGGCCTTGATTTGCGTCTTTGATTATTGAAAAAGACGTATACACCAGCTGTTCATCTCCAGGGTTTTCTTTAGCGTAGAAAGCTCATGTCTCCACATGAACATGATTTGATACGGTGAAAAGTAAAGATGGTGAAAGCAAATCACAGATTCTAATCCTGATATAAAACAGAACCTCTTTCTATCTCTGATGTACATTGCCAAAAGTTTTTTGTTTTTTACTGTGAAGTGATGTAAAGCAGACAGGAGAAGGGAGAACATGGTATTCTTGTTAGTTGAATAGGGTCGTTTCACACTCACATACCATTCTCTATTTATCAAACATGTTTTATCTGGCAATGATTTTGAGGAACGAAGTTAGCCATGTCTTTGTGATGGATGCAGATCACCCTAGCAGTTAGATCGTGCCCTGTATTTGGAGGCTGCAGTTCTCAAAGTGGGTTCAAGTCTGATCTGTGGCTCTTTTCCTGCCTTTCATTCCCAACTGTCTGTCCCCAGTTTCTCCTCCATCCATTGTCTACCTAGATAAGGTAAAGGCTAAAGGCAGAACCTTACAAAAAACAATAAAAGAAAATTGGAGGGCGATTGGAAGAATGTTCTGTCAGATTTATTATGGGCCAATTAGAGGAGGCATAGGGAATAAACAACATAAACAAGCTTGACAGACAACCATTATTGTTGTTTACTGTCAGTGGAGCCAGGTGTTAAACTAAATCCAGTTGGGCGAAGAGAAAGAACTTTTTATCCACCATGAAAAACTTTCAGTGCGGTTCTTAGCTCCTCTTTGCTAGACAGAAAATGTTACCAAGTTCCAGTAGATAAAACTGTCATAGCTACAGTTCATCTGTACCATGCCTGTGCTTGTTGCCTCTTTCTCTTCAAATTACACTTGTGGGGCTTTTCCAATGTAATTTTTGACCGTGCTGAGCCAAACCAAGCCATGCTGATGTATTTTTCCATCATGTGTTTGGTCGTGAGCCAGCCTCACCTCCAAGTGTGCTGCGCTGACATCAGAGTGGTTTGCAGGGTGCGATTTGCCTGTTCTGCTTCTGATACCCCCCTTCATGATCAATTTTCAGCCCACAGGAAGATACCTTTTATCCCTGCCTCTGCTCCAGCTATCTATAACTCTGTAACAGTGGTGCTCTAATGTTAGCATTCACCACACGACATAAACATTTGTGACACAAGACCAAAACTGGAGATTTATAAACTCGTACTACGGTCCGATAGTTGCACACAGGCTGGAGTTCTCACACTGACGAGTGAAATCAGGGAGGACTAAGCACAGATCCAAGATTACAACTTTTTCTGCACCAACTGATAACAAAAGTTGGAACCTTTCCCCTTCTTCTGGACATATAAATGCAAGACTTTTAAAAAAACAAAATGCTGGAGATGTTCAAAACATTTAGCCAATGACAGAGTACATCTTTAATTTATTAACTAGTGCAAGTAAAGCATGCAGTTCTCACTGCCCAATCCAAAAATATGATTGTGTTCATTTCTGCTCTATAGGGTCCACAAATCAATAATCAGAAGACTGTTCTTTAACTTATATGTGGGAAAATTCTCTCATTTTGATAAGTGTGAAGTATTGTTTGTTTATTGATCACAGAAAGAGGCAGAGAGTGTGCAGAGCGGTGCGCAGTGCTGTCAGTCTATAGTTTGATTTTTACTTTTAAATGATGTAAAGTCAATCAGATCTGACAGTGTAGAGAGATCAAGGAGGGCTCACAACTCTGCGTCATCAGCTCTCAAATGGGTAGCTTGGTTGTGGTGGAAAAGCAAATCCCCTGCCGCGCTAGGCTGCCGTGCTAGGTCAGACAAAGTAGAGCTGTGCCATGCCATATAATGGAAAAGCCTCAATGTTGCTCCAGTATTCCCTGACCAGGAACAAGCATTTCATCTTGAAGCTCTGCGAGACAGATCTGGCTGATGAAAGATGTGTAATCTGGCTTATCCATATGCTTTGCAAAATTATAAGACAGGCCAGTGTTTGGAGTAGGGAAGGAGGAAGAGTTGTCAACAGAGGAGCCACAGGTTGGACCTGAACCTGAGCCTCCGGCTAGGTCATAACCAGGTTGCATGGCCATAGGTGATTCTATATATCCCACTGCACAGACATACATGGGGCATCTGTGGTTCAGTAGGTACAGCTGTGTCTCTAAACTGGTCACATGCCAAGGTGTCCTTGGGCTGCTGCCTCAGTGGGTGTGTGATTGTGTGTGTGGATACATATGAATGGGATTGTTCGATAATGAAGGCCTCTCTACATTGCAGTCTTTGTCTTTAGCGTGTGAATATGGAGCAAACGGGTAAGTGTGACCTGTGTACAAAGCTCTTTAAGTACTCAGACAACTATAAAAGTGTTATACAAGCTAAAGCCCATTTCCCAGTAAGGTAAGACTAAAATCAGCAATGAACAAGTCCCAACCAGAAATCTTTAATTCCAACATAAATGGGAAAATCTGCCATAGTGAAATTCCCATCTAGTCATGGTAAATGTGAGCAATGCCGAAGGGGATTGACTAAAGACACTTCTTTGTAATTGTTTGAGGCTGCAACTATACTTAAAAGACAGTTGCTGATGTATTGATAGCCAAAGTTTATCTTCAGGTGAAGAAAAGATGCAAATTAGGTTTATTATATTTGACAGGTCAATTTAAAAGGAAGTATAATATTTAAAAGTACATTATAGGCATATATGGGTGCGCTTTAATGAGAAGCGTTGGTTTGAACCATTTCCTGGCATGCATTTCCACACATATTGTGAGCTAGCATATTTTTACAGTAGCAGAAAAGTATCTTCATACTTTTTTATTCTCTTCGTGACTGAATTACATTTTCCAGAATGCCTTCTGACAGTATTAACACAGCAAAACAACTAGTCCAGAGCAACAGTTCCTGATGATAAATGCCACTGCATTTAGTTGATGTTGGCTGCAGAGAGACCCCCACTGGATCTGCTATCCAGGTGTCTCAAATTACAATCCTTTACATCCAGAAACACGCGTTTTATGATCATCTCCTGTCACTCTATGCTTCATTTTCTGTGTTAATGAGGTTTATAAATTTGCCTGACTGCTCAGAAGTACAAATGTGTCCAGTGCACCTGTGTAATCACGTGTGTCTGTGTCACTTTAGACGTCTGGGATCTCACCACAAGTCCAATCATACCAGACAAATTTGAGCTGCTTCTTTTGGTGCAGCTTCATCTGCAGCTGGGAGGATGGTGTCTGCTTTCACTCATTTCTTTTATAGCTGCACAGACAAGCAGCCAGGTGTGCTCAAAGTATGAGGGCTTTCCCTCGTCTGGAGTAACCCAAATTCCTCAGCATGAAGGGAGAAGAAAAGAGAAGAGGGTCTTTTCTTTGGCCACGTCTGTCCATGATGAGGAATGATGGAAAAAAAGAGAGGTCTGGGTGTGGGCAGGTGTTAGCATTAGGAGGAGGAGGAGGAGGGTGGTGGTCCTGGCTGGAGTGGAAAAAGGAATGTGGGGCTCCTGGAATGTTTCGAGCAGTCGGGGATAATTGAGTGAATTTGGAACAAGAAAAGACAAACCGAGGTCCCGCGGTGGAAGAATGTGCTGCCGGGACGTCTGAAGAAACATTCCATCCATTCAGACGGCTTCAGCGGGCCCAGAACCTGCCTTAGATGGCACCGCAGGGAATATAACACTCTTTCCTCCTCCTATATGCACAAACAAGAGCTCAATAACACTGCTCTTCCTTTCATGCTCATCTTACTCTGCAGGAAAGCAGACATCCTCTTTGATACTCATTCTCTGCTTTTAAATGCTGTGTGCATTATCTTAAGAAGTCTGCCAGGAGTGAAACTGCATGTCTCCTTTCAGGTTCAGAGAATAGAGATCTGCTCTTAGAGTTTTGTCTCAATTTTTGATGCATAGAAAAAGATGGTCTTCTTCATCCTTCAGCAATGAGCTCAAAAGTACCACCCTCTTTTAGGCAACTGTGCCAATTTGGCAATGACACAGTATTATTACTAAAAAAGGACAAGAAGAAGGAAAAAATAAGTAGTGAATGGTAAATCTATATGTATAAATACTTAAAGTACTGACATTTACACAGATTGAAAAAGAAATGAATATAGGAGACCATTTGACTTAAAAGCATTCTGTTTTCAATGTTAGCTCACTTTTTTCATAGATATTAAAAATGCTCTCTATAAGCCGATTAGCCATGTCTGTCAGTCTTTGGGAAATATTTCCCCCTTCTAGATTTCATAAACATTCCTCTTCAGACACACCGTCTTCCTTGTTTGTCCATAGCTGAATACAGGAGTTTCCCAGTTGCTCCCTTTTTAAGGCAACTGTAAAAGCTGACATGATTAAATGCTTCTTAATACCCATTTTTAGCCAGAACACCTTGATAAAACCTAAAGTTAGCCATAGTTCACTCTTTACCTGTCAGAAGCTTTGAGGTATTTGTTTTCCATGAGCATACACAGTCCTTAATCCTACTATCACACATGACATTATGTTTTCCTTTTTACATTATATTCTCACAGCATCAGCAAACGGTGTTGACTTTAATCTCGAAAATTCTCAAGTTGTGAACATTTCCAGGAAAATAATTAAGATGCTATCTCCATTTGGATCAAATTCACCCATGTTTGAATAAATTCTGTAGCTTAATTATCACTGCTCTTTAACAAAATGACAGAAAATGACTAAAAGAATGGATATCAAAGTTTCCTTCATCCCCAACAGATTATCCTCTAACAACTAAGGGATGCATGATATCATCAGCATGACATCATTATCAGCAGATATTAGCTAAGACGGTTGATTATTGGTGTTGGCAGATATGAATATTTCTGTTGATATTTGATGAAGTGTGACATCGGCTGTAAATACTGGCCTACATCTGTTAAATATGGATCTATAATATCTGTAAATATTAGCCTATATCTGCTGTAAATATCAACCAGGTAATACTGGTTGTAATACTGGCCTTTAGTAACTATAAATGTTCACCTATATGTAAATCAAGGCCTAAATTGCATGTAAATATCAGCTTTTATTGGCCATAATACTGGCCTTTATTACCTATAGATATAAGCCTATATTTGATATAAATATCAGCCTGTATTGGCTTCAATACTGGCCTTTATTAGCTATAGATATCTGCCTATATCTGCAGTAAATATAATAGTCATATTGGATGTAGCTATCAGACCATATTAGCTGTAGATATTGGCCAATATCAGCTGTAAATATCTGCAAATTTTAGCCGCAGATATCGACCTATATCAGCTGGAAAATCCTACCTGTATAAGCTATAAATATAGGCTTATAATGGATATAAATATCAGCCTATATTAGCTACAGATAGCGACCTGTATCAGCTGTGAATCAAGCCTATATTGGTGGTAAATTTCAACCTATATTAGCTATAGATGTTGGCCAATATCAACTGTAAATATCGGCCTTGATAAGCTATATTGACCTATATAGACTGTAAATATTGGCCTATAGTGGCTGTAGATATTGGCCCATATTAGCTATAGATATTGGCTTATATCAGCCATAAATATTGCCTTACATTGGCTGTAAATATCAGCCTATATTAGCTGTAAATGTTTACCTATATTCACTGTAAATATTAGCCTATATTGGTCTATACTGGCCATTAATATCAGCTTATTTTGGCTGTAAATACTGCCCTATGTTGGCTGTAAATATCAGTCTATATTAGCTATTAATATCAGCCTATGTTGGCTGTAAATATCAAACCATAACAGCTGTAACATTGGTCATATGTATGCATGAATTTATTGCATTTTAGATGGACCAGCAGACCTATGTCAGCTGAAGTCTGTATTTTCTCATCCTCATTCCTTACTCTACTACTCTAAAGTATGTATTAAGGACTGAATTTTCCGGTCCTAAATACATCTATTTATCAGACTGAGCATTAATATTGATATCAGATAAACATATTTTTTAAATACCTGCATGTCTGATACCAGCAAAACTCCAATATCCAGCAACACTACTTTTTCCTTGCTAGTTCAGCCTACAGCTAGCCCGCAAAGAAAAGTGTTTAGAAAAACTGACAAAATGGAGGTAGTGTTATGTTTATGGTGCTCAGTAATCCAAGTATTGACTTTGTTCATTTCTTATAATAACGTATGTGCAATGTTAAACTTTCAAGTTGCATTTTAAGTGTTGTAGCAGTTAGTTGTAAGGTTATTCACATCTGCAGTCCATTGTCAGGTCAGATCCCTCAAACAAAGAATCCTAGAGCAGGTAGCTTTACTTTACTAAATATTAAGGAGTAAGAAATGAGGGAGAAAGAACTGATTATTCTGCTCTTCTTCCTCCTTAAAGAGGCTTTTAAAGCATGAAGTCGTTAGACTTGAACGCTCTGCCTCGCTGATCCTCTGTGAAATTGATGGAGCCACATGTTCAGTGTATTCACGCTGTCACTTGTTGGGCTGAACGGCTCGCGGACGGCTGACAGACTCGTCGGCTGCACGTGATGGTCGGTGCGCGTCACAGCAGCGCCGTCGCTCGCCTGGAGACTGGAGCAGGACTGACTGACACTGAATGTAGCAGGCTACTGTAAATAAAGAATCAAAACCCAACAAACTAACGGGCAACAAATAAGAGAGCCGGGCAGCAACGGGTTAACTGATAGCAGTTTCTCTCATTCATTCGCTGAAGGTGCTTTTTTGGTCCTTTTTTGTCAGGTTTGAGCGTGCCAAGTGAAGAGAAAGCAAAACATGGCTGGTTTAATGGCAGGTTTTGGTCATTACACCCACGCTATCGTCCGGGGAATCCCTGCATCCCTGGCCAAAGAGGCGCTCCGGAGCAGCCAGGAGGCGGTGGAGGTGGACCTGGCCAAGGCGCGGAGGGAACACGAGGCGTACGTCGAGGTCCTGGGCACGAGGCTGGGGCTGGAGGTGGTCGAGCTCCCCGCGGACGAGGCGCTCCCGGACTGCGTGTTCGTGGAGGACGCGGCGGTGGTGTGCGGTGACACGGCGCTGCTCACCAGACCCGGAGCGGAGAGCAGGAGGGGAGAGGTAGGCAGCAAGTGTCAGATTCTCTTTGATACGGCGAAATAAAAAAAAAAAAAAAAGTTTGATGTGAAAGAAGAGAGGAGGGCGTCCTCCTTTCATTGAGCTGTGCTCAAAACATTCAGTTAACAGTATGCAGGTATGTATGTTATTCAGATGAAGGTGGTTTTTGCATGTTGCATTCTAGAGGTGAACATTTGCAAGGATTTGAAATCCAAAGGAAATCTGAGTCCCCTAAAAGTGAGATTCCTCCGTCGAAATAAGTTCATATTTCACTCAAATTTTCTAGTCTTGTTGTTTTGCCTCATGCCAAGTTCTCTTTTTCCTCAAAAACATGTGAAAAGTGAACTTTAAGTAGTGCTTGTCATGCACATGAAGTGTCTCAGCAAGATATAAATCTCACCTGCTGTGCCATAATGAGATCACATCCAAAATTATTAGTGAACCAGCCTATACAAAGAAATATGATTAGGCTTTAGGCAACGCCCATTTAAGAGAGTGCAATGCTTTCACCATGCATTGTCTGCTTATGCACTTTCTCCTTTGAAAAAGACTGACTTTTTTGCACATTTATGGTCCAAACAATCCACTTTTTAAACAAGATGATACATGATACTATGAATTACCAAAATAAAGTTCAATAAAAGCCCCTTAAAGGTGTTTCTCCATACCTGCTGGAGATCAGGACAGTACCCAGGGAATAAAGACATAGTAGACATAGACATAGTAACCGTGACCCTGATATTTATGAGTCTTGACATTTTTTAGAAGTAGAACCGCAGTGGGTGTCCTGATTGCCTAGTGAGGTTGTTTGCAATGTAGGGTAACAGTATGTGTGTATGTGTTTGTGTGTGAGAGAGAGTGACAATGAGGCGGACGGTAGGACGGCTCCTGTGAAAGCTCCTGTCATTTCACATCACAGTCACTTTACTCTGCTCACTGGTGCTAATGGTCCCCAGCCTCTCTGGCAGCAGAGTTATTGATTGAAAAGCTCGGCGCTGCTACCTTCACTCACAACATTCATTTGTGCTGCATGTGGCACGAGTTATGTTTGCATGGGCATGTTTGTGCACCATTAGCAATCACATCTTTTCCCATATTTCATTAAAAAGTCAGCACAGGTTTAGTTTTCTTGGGTGTTGTGCTCATGCTGTGATAAATGGTAAACTTTCAGTGTAAATACAGTGTTTGCAGATTTGTTGGGAATCACAGATGGATTCAGATGAGGAATTCTCGGTGAGTCAGCTACATCTGGTACTTAGTGGTAATAAAGTAGAATGATGCTGAGGTGAAGTGCTTAACTGCTGGACTAGGTTACAAAATAAAATGCCCTTTCATCATCATCACAATATGAATGAATATAGATAACCAAAAAGCCTGCCTGAATTGCAATGAATAAAAAAAATACTGCTGGGTTCCTGAAGAAGGACAGAAGCACAACAGTGGCTGACAAAGACCTTGTGAGGTTAGAATACGTGCATTTCTGTCGTGAGTCATTTTGAATTACTAATGACTGCTGCCTTGCCAGAATGCTCTTCAATCAAATGTAAACAAAAGTGAACTGATAGCATCGATATCACTCTGTAGGATCAGAGCAGTGTAACCCTGTTTTAATCCAGAAAATGGGAATAAAGTTGTTCAGTGGCTGCCAGGTTGTAGTCACACATAACCAAAGCAATTTTTCAGCACAGGGATGTGGTTAACCTGCAGAGAGGATTGAAGGCTGATGGTGCTAGCTCTACTAACTTTAGCTCATTCTGCAAACCAACTAACCAACGCTCTGCAAGGTCACTGTGTAAAGTTCATTTACAAAATGCATTTTCTTGACTTTAGACTGGTGTTACTCAACACATGGCTCTATGGTGATGTTTGTGGGTCTTTTATGTCCTAATTTGAAATATAATTATCCAAGAAAACCTTAAAAAAGGGAAACTTTGACCTCACAACTTGTCCATTGCAGGTCACATTAATCAGTTTGTTTACCACACTTATACAGTAGGCTTAAATGTTCCAACTTAATTGTCAACCTTCTTTGTCTAATTCTGTTGCCATTATTTGCATTTTTTTGCCATTTTCTGCTAATTTTGATCCATTTTTATTGCCTTTTGCAATTAAAGGTCACTTTTTTCCATTTTTGCCATCCTTTTGACCATTTTTGCCACCTGTAACTCATTTTTTTTGTCACTTCTCACTCATTTTTTTGTCACTTCTCACTCATTTTTGGTCACTTCTCACTCATTTTGCCACTTTTCACTATATAGGTTGGCTATATGGCTATATAGGTTTTGCCATTTATTCCTATTTTTCCCCTTTTTTGCTGTTTTTTGGCCTTTTTGCCACCTTTAACTTGTGCCACCTTAACCATTTTTTGCCACCGTTCCCCAGTTAGATTTTTGGCTCTTGTAAAGGTCTTTTTCAACAGTTTGGCTCTTTGGTTGAGCAGGGTTGAGTAATCCTGCTTTAGACTATTCAGCCAAATGCAAATATAATTTTCTGTAACCAGATGAGAAATTATTTGCCAATTTATGTCTAAAAAGTAACCAACAGAGGCGGGGTATTAAACATTTGTTCAGACATTTTCTCTGATGTTTTTTTATTTAAATCAATGAACCTGAAAGGTTGATGTAGAATAAATGGATTTCAATCTGCAGCTAAATACTACAAAAAAACTTAGACAAATATAATGATGTCTTATAAAGTTATTTCATCCTGTCCCTCGAAATTTTCTGCAAACCCCCATTCACCCCATGGCAACAACCCAGGGGGTCAGGACCCCAACTTCAAAAAACACTGAGAACAATAAGGCACGCTGCCGTTTGTGTGGTTGTTTCACATCATTTCATCACTGCAGTACAAACCATTGTTATTGCTCATTACAGCTTTTTGTCGTCATGTAGGCTCACTAATAGATCACACACAAAACAGTGTCTCCACTCAGTACTGTTGGTATGTTTTGCTGTGGTGCACCTTGATCTTATGTGTGTTTCCACAGCCGACCAAACCCTCGCATGGTAGGCAGGGGTGTAAGCCATATGCCAACAGACGTGTCAGCTACGCAATAGCATGGCATCGCTACAGTGTGAGAGGGGCACAGCCTGCTACTACATTCAATAAAGAAGAACATGAGGCATTCCATGGAGAAGTGCTACATGCTGACATTATTCACAGAGACACTAACAACCTTAAATTAAGCTTTTGAAATCCACAGGTTATTCAGACATGGTATGTGTCAGGTTTGTACGTTGTTACTGCTGTTGCATGGAAGTTTCAGGTTCAGATTCAGGTTAGTTTATTTGAGGTGTGGCATCAAATATAACAAAACAGATGTAGCATGCAACATAAAACAACACCCTTAACAATAGGGATACTATTTTAAACAAACTTAACCATGAGGAAAATCCCAGTAAATGCTAAAAGTCATAACAATTATAAAACTACCAAAGATGATGAAAAAATTAGAATAGTAAAAGTGTTCAAAGCTCTACAAATACGGACAGTAAGAGACACATTGACCAATCAAACAATATTAAATCACTTAGATTAGTAACTTTGAGTGAAGCCGAGGTACAAACGTGTATGACTTGTTCAGTTCAGCTATTGCAGCAGAAACAAAACTGTTTTTCTACTGCTTCATTCCCCTTGGGATGAGAAACTTCCATTGAAGGTCTTCATTGTTGAAAGTGGCAATCAGACAGCAGACTGCAGTGTGTCTAACTCCCCCCTTTAGGGTCAGTTAAGTATGTTTGGTACAACAAACAGAAGGGTGCCATAAAAGTTGGACAGTACAGGTGGGTAATGTGGCACCTTTCCCAAACTTTGGTAGTGGAAATGCAGATAACTGCACCACCGTTCAAAACCCAAATGAACTGTGCTGCTTGGTAGAAATGCACCAATGGATTGGCTAGAAAATCAGAAAACAGTAGGAATAGATGTGGTCCTAATGAGCAGCCATGCTTTCATTCTTCACACTGGTTTGTTTTCACATGCACATAGAAGAGAAAAAGCAGTTTCTCTTTCCCTAAGATGTACGGAATTGATACATTATTTGAACTTAGGCATGTATTTTAGATATTGAGCGTAAAGGGTTGTACAGTCTTGAGTATGGGTGAAAGACCGTCCATTGAGTAGATAAATCAATAACTTCCTTTGCAGAATGCTGGCAGTGACTTGCGGGGTCAACGGCAATCGTGTCTTTATCTTGGCTAAGAAAGCGGCTTCACTGGTCAAAGTTCAGGAGTTGAGGACTGATGTAAAGTTGATGTTTTATTTGACCTTTGCAGACTATGGAAGTGAACATTCATCAGATATTTCTATGCACATGTTTGCTTTAATGGCTGGTAATGAATTGTATACACATTATTTATCATTTAGACTATTTAATCTTTATCTGTTGTTTGTTGATCCTGGTGTTGCTGGACATAAAAGCTAGGTGCATTTTGGCTTTGAAGGCAGTTGTTAGAGTGTAGTCGTCAACATTTGCTTTAAACTCTTATCTAATCTGCCTTTTACAGTGGTGTTAGGGCCCAGAAGAGGACTATATTTCAGTAATGCAGGAGCACGTCTCTCTCAGCAGTCAGATATTTTTGCCTGAGTCCCTGATGAGTCAAACAGAATAATTATAATGTGGATAATTTCCAAAAATAGTGCAGTACATGATGTTCACTATTCACAGGGAACAGGTGTTCCTGTAATCCCGAGAAACTTCATTTTACCTGAATCTCAGAACAATAGCAGCCTTTTTTCTTACTTCCTCTTGAGAATAAATCTTATTCCCCCCAAGGATGGGGAAGTTACCCACCGATGGTGTTATCAATCACTTCCATTGTCCGTGCTTTCTCTGCCTGTGTTTCCTCAGCCATTTACAGTTATGCCATCACATTGAAGGCTCTGCTTAAGGGTCTTCATATATCCCGTGTTGAAATAATTACCATCTCCCTTTCACTGGTGATTGAATGGTGAGGGCTGATTCCTATCACATAATTACCCTCTCGACGTTTTAACAGCCTCGCATGCAGATCAGGCTCCGACACAAATCCACATTTTTATGCTGTGTCACTAGTTTGGTATTAGACAGAGTCAAGATAATCAAGCTTTATTCTGAAAAATAAGGCAGCGCCGTGGGAGAGTAATGAGTAACCATCTTTTAATGGCTTTTCGATCTACTGCCTGGTTTGTCAGGACTATTTGTTGCTGCCAGTTTACAACCAAAGCATAATAAGAGGGAAATTTTAGCTGCAGTAGAAAGAATAGGCTTGTCACTTTGTGTCAATGTGGTAGCTTTGCACTCTTTCTTCAACACTAAGAGCAAGTGTATGATTCTTCGAATCCAATATTGCAAAGAAACATAACATTACTTTTCTTCATCAGCAGTCTTTTGACAAGATTCGAGAGTAACTGTGTTATTTTTGGCTTCTTATGTTGCCACTGGTTGTTTTTTTAAAGCAATAAAGGATTTCTTGGTGCAGCCTTTTTTATGAATGCTGTCATCATCATGTGCAGTCCAATCTCAGAAGCCTTTCCTTTTGTCTGATGGCATCTCCAGGGAGCAACAGCCAGCAGTGGCGTGCACAGACTTTTTCAAGGGCAGGGGGGAAAAGAAAAGGGCACATACAGCTCATTCTCGCCTCTGAAGAGGGCACTAAGTTTTGCATGTTTTCGAGGGCACTTTAGACATTTTTATATGTTATACAAATGGCACATTATATGGCCTTAAAACAGACTAACTAGACAGACTACTCAAGTTAGTTTGTAGTTAGTCAGCATTCACAAGAACTGTTTAGATTGAATGCTGGACTGTGAGGAACACAGAAATAACTAAATAAATCTCTAGGGGGTCTGGGGGTCTTCCCCCAGGACATTTTCAATTAAGTAGATGCCATTTCCTGTATTCTAGTGCATTTTAACACCATATTAGCACCAGATAATCCAAACTGGTTCTGTGAGATATAGTTCTGGCTCAATATAGATCAAGAAAGGGCCCAACATAAAAGTCATTGCAACACTAATGTTTCATAGTATTCCTTGGTCCTAATGGTCTTCTGGAGTTTAGTGTTTTTTTCCACCCAAGAGGGCAGTTTAGTTTTGCCAACCAGGAGGGCACTTTACGCGTTTTGGCTCTCGAGGGCACTTTAGCACATGTTTTGGCTCCCAAGAGGGCGCTTTAGCACACGTTTTCCCTCCCAAGAGGGCACTTTAGTGCGAGTTTTGCCTCCCAAGAGGGCACTTTAGTGCACATTTTTCAACAATTGGGCCACGTAGGGGGGCAACTGCCCCCCTTGCCCCCCCTCCCCGCACACCACTGACAGCCAGTTTTTCAGAGCTGGCATTGCAGCCAGCAGTTAGTGATAAAGGACGTCAGACCATGAAGTCTTCTGTCGTGTGTTTTCATTGTTTAAAGTTCGACTAGCAACTTCAGAGGCATGAATGGAGTTTGAAAGGAGAGGATTTCTTTCACTCCCATGCAGATATCTGTTCATAGGCAGAAGATGACTTCTGACTTGTCTGGGTTTGCAGTATAACAGAAGTCTGTCTTTCAGAACTTTCATTCTTTTACTGTGCTTAAAAATGGAAACCAAGGCTACCTATAAGGGGGAAAAAGGGAAGCTTTCTAGGCCCTGGTCACGCACCAGGGAAATTCAAGGAACAGTTTACATTTGACCCAAATGCTCACCTTGATATTGATATCACTGCCATTATCATTCTTTTTATCAATTCAGTCCATTATCAATTCCCTTACTGATTCCTTTGTGGGATTTTTTTATAAGTAGACTATGTAGGTTTTCATTGAGAGTCAATGTCAAGCATACTTCAACTACTGCTAAGGTAAACAGTTTTGATAACTTAAAATGCTTAACATGAAGTATTTGGGAGGAGAACGAGCCAAATTATACAGAAATTCTCTTCTTTTGTTGGAGATGTCTCAGTTAAAACAAACTGCTTTCTGCATCCTCAATCTCTGAGCTTGAATTAGAATACAGTTGTCTTCTTTTAGATATATAACGTTAAATAAATCTAGACTAGTCTCAGGACCTTAGCTGTCTTGAAATATAAAAATAAATTGAAGTCTTGTACAAAATTAACAGTTCTTGTGCAAAAGGATGCATGCCTTGTATAAAATCACTGTTTGACAAACATTGCACGTCACGCTATCCACATCATTCTTTAGAAATGAAGCCACACTTTAGACAGAGCTGCAGTCTGTTTTTGTGACTGTCTGCCATGTTTACGACCGCGACTTCTCCGCTCTTGCTTGCACTGGCTGTCTCTCTCAAGACCATGTTTTTCAAGGACTGTGGAAGTAAGGGACTGATAATGGAATTGTTAAGATGAACTGTAAATGATGTTGATGGATTGAACCAATCGGAACCAGTTTTTCGCAACCTTTTTTCAGTCAGTCTCAAAGTCAGTCTGAGCCTGGCCTTATAGGCAAATGTCATGCATGAAGATAGTGTTAAAGCTGCTGAACCATGCATTCATATTATAAAATAATATCTGAGGAGGGCCTTTTAATTGAGCCTATGAGGGGCCCTGTAATATCTGTGGTTGGGCTTTGGCAGCACTGATAGTAATCGATGAAATCCAGAACACTTTTGATTCCCCAAACCTGTCCTTCATCCACACGTGCGTGGGGGTGATTCCTGATTCTAAAGATGACTTCACACGAACTAGGATGCTTTGCTTCTGGTGAAAACTTTGATGTTTTGGTTTTTTGTCTTTTCAGCTTTCATGGGAAAGATGTTGTAAACCAACCCAAAATCTTTTTATCAGAATCTTTGAAGTGATGTTTGCCGAGCTGCTGATGTGCGATTGATGTGGGAGTTCAGAAGCATTCTTATCTAAGTTTGAAGAGATCACTTGTTTTTGTTTACCACTTCAGCGTCTCCGTGGGGTTTAAGTTTTTGATCCATTGGCTTCATTCAGCAGGCTCTCTTTCTTTTTGTAGAGTCACTGCAGGGAAGATTCAATATCTGGCTCTCACAACTTGATGATGTCCTCTGCCTTTGAGGAATGAGGCCATATGCTTTAGTAATTGATCGTTTGCGCTGTCGAGTACATCATTGTTTAACTCCATCAGTCTCTGTGGAGTGGAATACGTTTCTAAACATTTCTTGAAGGTTGTAGGAATCTCTGCCATTAGGCTGTGGCTTAAAAGCTTTATTATTAAGGGAAAAGCTTGTCTAAATGGGCTACATTATTCATCAATACAGATGGCAACATTTTCTAAAAACACTCCCAACAAGGAGCCAAACTTTATGGTTACATAATGCTAAACATTAGCCTGATGAGTCAAAACTGTTCAACATGCTGGATTTAAAGCTGCACTTTGTCTGATGACCTTTCAGTTCTTATGGTGAACCTATTTAGGATTCAGAATGAGAAACTGCATTAGTAAAACTGTTATTTCATGCCTTAGTTGCTTTGTGATGAGATAAAATCTGCAATTATTTCCATATTATCAAGCCGCTTTAAAATTTCAAAGGAAACTCTTTTCTCAAGGCCAAAAGGAGCACGGTTCTTACATACGGTTAGGGGATGATTAAATTTCATTGCTACAGCTCACATCTTTTGTTATGTTTTTAATCTCTGATTTCACACAACTGTCTTGTGTGGGCTGAATGTACCTTTTTTTAACATTTACAATTTTCAACTTTTGTATTACCACCAAATTTCGCAGAAAATTTTAGTCTGGTAGATCGATGATGTTTACAAGGTTTATTTTGCTTAAAAAACAGGATTCTTGCCAACTGTTTATTTTAGACATCATATTTGTTTTCTGTGATTTATTTACACTAGCAAGCATGGACTCTAGAACTGGTAGGGGGTACAGCCTTCATACTAAAGCAGTAAATTCTGATTTTTAGGGATATATTGGCTGATTATGTCATGAAGCTCAGTGTTAGATCATGCAGGACACAGAGGCCATACCCCAGCTGCAATCAGCTGACTGCCAGCTGATTTAATTATTGTCTTCCAGCTCTTGCAGCCAATCACAGCTCATTATCTCAACAAGGTGATCCATCTAAACATGACGTCCTTCTTACTAATCCCTATTTCTTCAGTGCAGATGATACCACCTCACCCCCAGCCTGCTCTTTTCTATAAAAAACAAAACAAAACAAAAACTAATTTTATTCAGCATGCATCATCATAAATGCATCTATCTCTATAAGGGTATTTAGCACTGAAAGCTGCGTGGTTGACCAAGAGAACAGTTTTCAAGCAGAGCCCTCACCACCTAAAAAATGTATATCAATTCAACATTAAATGAATAAATCTGGGGTGAGAATGTTCCTAACTGAAATAAAGTAGACAAAATTGACTGATACTAATTATCTGGCTCTGTGGGATAATCAGATGCCGTGAAATAATAGAGTTTTTGGGGTAACACAAATGACACCCAAAATCTGGTGACGGTGAGCATCATTATTTACAGGTCACATATGATTCAAAATACATGTTTTCAGGCTTTTCTAGCAGAAATATGTGCCCCTGGCCTGTCTAGAATCCCCTAAAGAATCAGAAAAATCCATTTTGCAGATTTTCCCCTCATGATGCCATGTGGGGAGTTGGCACCGCCCCCAGGTTTGGTTGGCCCTCCCCGCTTGGAAAGAAATTCCACCCTCCTCACCTGATCTTCTTCTCAGTTGATCAGGAGAGCCACATCCATTTCCTCAGAGGGGCGGGGTCAGGGGCAGAGTCAGACAGCTCATTTACATTTAAAGACACAGAAACGGCTCATTCCGAGCAGGGCTGAAACAGAGGATGTTTTTTTAGACACAAACTTCACAGGAATGTTTTGGGGACCTCTGAGACCAATATAAACTTGTCTTTAAAGGGTAAAATATATGATCTTTAAAGAGCCATGGTGAGTTTTAGATTTCTGTAAATTGTTTAGAATGACAGTAGATACAGGTATAGAAACATGCTGCAGCGACCTCAAAACTCAGACGAACTTGTAAAAATGGTTTAACTTACCTGTGCAATGTTCTGAAAGGGAACATAAATGAGAACCATTTATATGTTGATGGATTTAGGACTACTAAAGTGGAAGGAAGTGCAGGATGTAGTAAGGCATGCAAAAGCCAAATGGAGTCCCCGGCAAGCACACCTCATGTCCTTAGATTTCTGTGGCAATTACTAAGGTTAGTATGGGAGAAACAAGCTATCCCAAAGGCCCGGTGTAGAGCAATGGGAATCCTGATTGCCAAGGAGAGGAGGAGTCCTCTGATCAAAACCAGTTTAAAACCATTTCACTGTTAAACGTAGACGGAAAGGTTGTCTTTAGTGTAATGGCACAGATGCTAACTAGTTACTTAGAAAAGGATAGTTTAATGGGCATGACATGGAAGTAGGGATTCCAGGTTTTGCAAGGTACATAGAATACACTGGCTTGATCTGGAATCTGATTCATGCAGCTAAGGTAGAGAATAGGGATTTTACGTGTTGTATTTTTAGGCTTGGTTCATATACCACACAGTCTAATTTGGAGGGCATTTGACCATTTGAGAGTACCAGGGTGGTGGTTAACTTAATAAAAGCATATTTCAAAGATGTTAAGATATGCATTAGAACTTCAAATTTCACTACAGGTTGGCAGGGACTGGAAATAAGAATAATGGCAGACTGCACCATTTCCCCCCTAGGAAGTCATTATTAGAGGTTCCTGGGCACTCCAGAGTCCTTCCACAGTCCAAAGATATGCTTTTCAGGTTAGCTGGTGACTCTTAAATATCCATAGTAATGACTTTTGATTGGCAACCAGCCAGGAGTGTACCCCACCTCTCACCCAATGACAGCTGGAATCAGCTCCAGACCCTGAATTGCTCCAGACAGGCGGAGACAACATGACTTAAGGTGCATTTGAAATTAAATGGGGTGCATTCACCAAAGTAAACCCTACTGTTGCTCACATGTTGCAGATGACACAGTATAAGATATTAAAACCATGTCCCTTTCATATACAATATTCTCTACTTTTAAAGAACTTACTTTCTCTGAAACATTTACAATAAGGAGATAGCCTTTTGTTTACCACTTCTACTACACATGAGTCATGCTGTTTCTTAATCGTTAACTGACGTGAGTAAAACACATTGCTTTCTGCTGCATATTTCAGAGCCCTGGTTAGCCTGATTAATTTCTATTTAAGAAAATCTTTTGTTTGTGATGACAAAGATGAACTATTTGTCGAGAAAGAGAGCACTGATATACATTATTGTTAATTAGCAAGAGAATGCTGTTGAGGATGCAGACATTTGAACTGAGGGTGCAAAGCATCCCTCTGAACCCTGCAGAACCAGGTCTAGGTCTAGATAATAGATGGATGTTGTTGCACCCCTATGGACAAGGACTCTAACCTGATGGAACTTCAGACAACATTAATGCTCCCAAAGCTGAGCTGCAAATGATAGCCTCCCTGAACTGTATTCTGCATGCACACTGTGACTGACTTGAAAATATGTTCCTGGCATGCTGACAACACTTGAGATTTTCAATTTCAACCCTCTTATCTCAGTCATCAGCTGCAGAGCTGCAGATTTTGCCAAACTTTCCTTCCTGTGACCTTCATGGTCTAAGTAAATTCTATCTAAGTTTAAATAAGAGTGAATCAGGAAGCTTGTTAATGTTCCCATTAAACTACTCTCAGGTATTTATCTGTGACGGGAGAGGAAGTGTGTGCTGATGGATAGGATCACAGTTGATTTTACTGTCTCACTTGTCCCACACTTTTCTTTTTTTTACTGTTTAGTCATTACTCCATGTTTTGCTCTGACTCGGGTTCTGGAGTGCTGACACTCCTTCTGCCAGTCAAAACTCACAAGTTTTTGCTTGCTTACATATTTTATTGATTTATTCAGCACTAACTCAAGTAAAGGAGGTCAGCTGTCTCTTCACTATTAAAAGAGGGTAAACAGATCAGCTGTCTGTGCATTTTGATTAAAGAGAGAGTAAAAGGGCAACACAAGTCTAAGCACCATGTTAGGTCAAGGTACACAGCTCTTAACTGAAGAAACTGTAATATCCACTACACTGTTTGAATATGGAGGTAGTGACTGTAATGTCAGCCTTTGGTTCTGTCTTTTTGAAGCCTCGAGCTTGGCATGCCATAATGTGATCATATTTGGATGAGACAGTAGACCTGGAGGGCTTGGCAAATGTTATTTTATCAAAATTGTGCCATCTGTGCCCATGGCTAATCCATTAGCTGGTGAATTATTGGGTTACCTAAAAACAGCCCACAGTCCTCTCTGCCAGAAAAAGCCAAACATTGTATTGACTCCCACACAGCTGATCACACAAATTTAATAATTTAGGAAAAACCTAGCCGACGAAACTGCTGATAAACTAAAAACAAAGTCCTCTAAAGCTGTCTAGAAACTGGAAATTGACTATAGACTCATTGGGAATTGACTCACTATTAAAAAAAACTTTGATAGTTTTATATTGAAGGCTGTACATGCACTGTAGCACGCTTCCAATATGTGAAGTGTTCCTCCGCTCTTTGTCCACAATACTGAAGAAGACTGCATGTCAGAAAGCATTCGTCATGGGTTGTACACTGTGTTTCCAAGTAATAAATATGGACAAAAGTATTTGGCCACACCTTTTGATTATTGAATTCAGGTGTTTCAGTTAGACCATTGCCACAGGTGCATGAATTTAGACCTAGACATGCAGTCTCCATTTGCACATATCTGTGATACTAAATGGGTCATTCTGAAGAGCTCAGTGACTTCAAGCATGGCACTGTGATGTGTGCCACCTTAGCAATAAGACAGTTATGACATTTCATTCCTGCTGGATATTGCAGTCAACTGTAAGTGATATTTTTTAGAAAGTGGAAGCGTTTAGGAACAACAGCAACTCTGCCAATGCTTCTCTGGTTGTCACATGGGTGAGTCTGGGTTTGAAAAATGCAAGGATAATGTAACCTGCCTGACTGCATTGTGCCAGTTGTGAAATTTGGTAGGTAGGGGGCTGTTTTTCAGCATTTGGACTAGGCCCCTTATCTCCAGTGAAGGGTAATCTTATGCTTAAGCATACCAAACATTTTGGATAATGCTATGCTTCCAACTTTTCTAATCCAACATGACTGTGGCCCAGTGCACAAAGCAAGGACTATAAAGACATGGTTTGATGAGTTCAGTATAGAAGAATGTAAATGACCCACATAGAGCCCTGACCTCAACCCCATAGAGCACCTTTGTGATGAACTAGAATGGAGACTGCAAGCCAGGCCTTCTCATCCAACATCTGTGCCTAATGGACACCAGTTCCCACAGAAATACTCCAAAATATTGTGGAAGGCCTTACAAGAAGAGCAGAGGCTGTTATAGCTGCAGAGAGGGGCCAACTCCATATTAAAGTACATACAATGTCATTACAGTCCCTGTTGGTGTAATGGTCAGACCGTTAAAACGTTTGTCCAATAGTGTTTGTTTTGTTGATCTGGTTTCCCATCATGAATGTCAACAAATAGAGCATTAATTTAATCACCCTAGTTCTAAAATGATAGCATATTTTTACAGTGAGGTTTCTGCTACATTTGTCAAAAGTAGACTAAAAATCAGTCCAGTTGCCATGACCAGCAGTGACTTCACTTATTCAAAAGCTTAACAATTTCAGCTGTCTCCCAGTTGCTCCAGTTGAGTGAATTTTTCTCTATGCTCATTCCCAAAGCTTCAAAGTTGTGCTGGCAGTCTCCCAGTCTGACACTGAAGAAAAACATAATTGAGCAAGAAGAAAATCCTCCCAGATTCCTCCACTTTTACTGTTCAACCGCTGATTCTACAGCAACAAAGACCTCAGGTTATCAGGGCTACAGTATGTGATTTTCTTCTCCAGTAGTCTGTGGAACTTCCGTTTAAATCAGCCATATATGGCTGGATCTGTCAACTTTTTACTGGTACTGCTCAGACACAATGATGACTTTATGTGGAGGCGTTATCTGTTTTGGAAGTTCCAGTTGATCCTTACTGTATCTTATAATGGTACGCTGCTGAAGGCATTTACTGTAAATTCAGGTTACAGGCAGGGGAGTAGTGGTCATTAAAAGGTGCTAGAATCTGTCATAACAAGTGTAAATGGCCTAAGTGTTAATTCAAGGCTGGAAACCGGATGGAAAATTCAACTCCTCAGACTCTCTATTTGGGTCATGTTTTTATAGATGTAATATTTAGGTTCGGGCCTCACAGTTTATACGTCCACGAGGGCCTCTTTTCTCGTCCTGCCTCACGTAGCCGCTCCCAAACCGACAGCAGACGGCACAGGAGCTTTGTTTAGACTAGACGACAGGCAGATGCAGATTCCTTGCCGTCCTCCCAGCTCTTATATGACTTCCCCTACGGAACCGACCTGGTTTCCTTCAGGGAGGCTTGACATCCGCGTGTGAACTGAGGAGGAGGGTGAGACACCTGGAACCTGCCAAGCAGCATCTGGGCCAGGGTCAACGTGCCTTCCCCAACTGTCTGTCACATTCCTACAAAAATTTAACCTGCCCTTCCTCTCGCTGTTTGTCTGTCTGATTCTTCGTCTGGCAGGTTTGTTCATCACATGCCGCTCCCAGCCTCCATTTCTGATTCATTTTCGTACAAATCCCGAGGTCTTTTAAGGTCTTACTCAAGCTATGCTGAGTTCATCTAACCACCCAATCAACCACTCATCAGCATTGATGGCCTGCCAGTGAAGAGGCTAGAAATCTCCTTGACTGAGTAATGTAGGTTAGCCTGCTTTCAATACAGGGAAAATTGCATTCCAACCATGTCCAATAATACGATAATAGTGATAGTAAATTCTTCCGCTGCCAAGATGTCATGTGTTGGCATGAAAGAGTGCAGGAATTGAGAACACATTTAGAAAAAGCAGAGGAATAGAAAGTAGGTCTTTGCCTTCCAATATAGGCCAGTAAAGCTGACATCTTAACTGCTTGTCAAACTTTGACGACTTACCTGTGTTACTTTAACTTTATGTGCCAAAACCAGACCAGATACCCGGGTTCAGAGAGGAGTTTTCCAAAAATAAAACAGAGATTTTGTCCCCTAATTTCTAAGCTGTGATAGATGTGTCTGTGGTGAAGCTGTAGACACATGCTGTTATCTCACAATAACAATATTGGTTTTCCTGTGGTTACAAGTTAAGATCCTGAGAACATGACCAACATTAACTTGTGGTCACTGGAAAGCCCCATTTTCATTCTGCTAATTCCAACTCTGGAATCCTCGTCTACCAGGAATTAAGGTCTGATACAACTTTATCTTCTTTTAAACACAGGCTTAAAGCAGATCTCTTTGCCCAAGGCTTTGGATACATCCTCGGTGACTAAAGTACATCTTACACTTATCTAAAAGATCTTATTCTTATTCAAGTATTCAGTCCCACTCCTATTGATCAGACAATCGTTGCTTTTGTAGTGACACATTTTTATCTGAAGACGATTCTCAAAGAAGGCAGGTCTAGGCTTATTTATAAAGATATATCCAACATTAACCTACCATTAGCTCAGTTCTAAGAGACATTTAGCAAAGTTTAAGTGGCAAGGAAAAAAACTACCTTTTCAAAGGCATAAACCTTTAGCAGAGTAAAAGAAAAGGGGGAGGTACAGAAAGGGAGAAGATGGAGGTACAGAAGGGTAGAGAAGCAGTAGGTGAAGAGAGAAGAGGGAGAGAGAGGGCTAAAAGAGAGACAAGAGGGATGCAGGAATAGAGAAGAGGGGGATCTAGAAAGACAAAAGAGAGATATAAAGAAAGAGAGGGAAGATGCAGGAAGAGAGAAGGGAGGTACAGAAAGAGAAGAAAATGGGATGCAGAAAAAGAGAAGAGGGGTATGCAGAAAGAAAAAGGGGAGGCCAAGAAAGGGAGAAGAGGCAGGTGAAGAAAGGGAGAGATTCAAAAAGAGAGAAGAGGGGAAGGCAGAAAGAGAGAAAAGGGGGGTCTGGAAAGGGAGAGGTGCAGAAGGGGAAGAAGAAGGGAGGTGCAGAAGGGGAAAAAAAGGAGAGATGCAGAAAGAGAGAAGAAGAGGATGCAGGAAGAGAGACCGGGGGGAGGCAGAAAGAGAGAGAAGGAGGGTCTGGAAAGGGAGAGGTGCAGAAAGAAAGAAGAGGGAGATGTAGAAAGAGAGGAAAGGAGGATGCAGGAAGAAAAAAAATAGATGTAGAAAGAGAGAAGAGGGGGGCCCAGAAAAGGAGAAGAGGGAGGTGCAGGAAGAGAGAAGAGGGAGATACAGAAAAGGAAGATTCACAATTAGAAAAGAGAAAGATGTAGAGAGTGAGAAACCAAGCAGAGCAACAACAATGCCATAAATCATCAAGATTTTGCCTTGGATATATCTATGATTTTAGTCTAATTTATTTTGTCATAGACTCATTTTAGACATTCATAACATTTTTTTCTCATGATTGAATGAATGAGATTTTTTTTTTAATCATGTATACTGTCATTTTTCTAAGCACATTATGCCTGTTTTTTTTTTAAATGTGCTATATGAATTAACCTGTCTCACCTATTGCTATCCTGAGATAACAACATAATTCAGTTGAGATCTCATGATACAGCAGCAAGTTAGTATTTAAGATGATATGCATGGATGCATGTCCTCTTAGGGCTTCCTTACCTTTCACCTTAATCAACAAACATTAGTCCTAACTTCTACAGCCTCATGCTCACTGTTGTTTAGCAGGTTAACAGCACAGGGGTGGATGTCTTCCACATTTGTAGTCATTAGACTTAAACATTATCAGTGGTAAAAATGTGCAGAAATTCAGAAGCAAAGTCAAATAGAAAACATGTTATAACACACAAAAAACAAATATTAATAGAGTATGCTATAAATGAAAAATTAAACGCTACATGAAACATAATAAACATTAAAATGACATTAAAAGCAAGCTTACTGCAAAACAAACACAATTTAGAGTGAAATTAGCAGGAATCCATTGAACAAATGCAGCATTAAAGTGCTGCTCATGAAGTCATGACAATGGATGTAAGAAATGTGCAGTTTGAACTTTTTCCTGCATGTTTTTATGCTGTAGCATGTCCTTTTTCATCGCAATCTTTTGGATTTAGTCCTGTTATGGTTATTTTTTTCTTTTTTCTTGTCTATGATCATACATTCCCCACACAGTCTAAACAGTTTCATCATCACTAGCTCTTTAATGCACATATATGTACCCATGTATGCATGCAGAAATAATTCATTTATGTATTTACAAAAGGCAAGCATCTGAACTAAGCCCCAAAACTCTTAAAATTGACAGCTTTACAGAAGCTGCATATGTCTACATCCATTACTGCACTGGACTGAGAAGTTGCTGCAGATGTTTGTGAGCTGTATATATATGCCAGCATATATAACGCTTAGGAAAGGCATTGAACCTAAGCTTAGTTATAAATTAACAAATCGCTGCTGCGGGCCAAGCCAGGTCAGTTGTTTTTTTCTCGTTTTAGCATCATCCCAGAGCGTTCTGTCTGGGTCAGTCAACACGTGCCACGGCTCTGCTTCCCATGTGTACCAGGAAGGGTTGTGTAAAGAGCATGAATAGACCAGACAGCCCCCCCCACCCCAACCCCATCCTCCCGTCACCTTGGACCCTGCCCCCTTCTTGGCCACAGGTTCACCCACCTCAACCCTCCAATCCAGCTTGGCCCGGCAGCCTGCGAGACAGCTGCGGCACACTCGTGAACAGGAACTCCTCTCAGCCTCGCGGGATGACCGGGTCACGCTCAGCCGTCACCGTGGGTGTGTGAATGTCTGGTTTGGTATGTGAGACAGAGCGGTGGAAGACACAGGAAGTGGGCCAGGCACTGCAGTGCTGAGAAAAGTCACGCTAAGGTCAGAGAGGGCGCCGCAGAAGTCGAGACAAAACCCCTTTTTTCTTCTGGAAGGCTCGGGAATTTAAATTTAATGTTATGCTTCTCTATCTTCTTTATTTTCAGCTTTTGTTTCAATCAGATCCATTATAAGTTTTAGAGACATCAGTTGAGCTCCAAAGTAATTTTTTAATTCAAATGACACATTTAAATCAGTCAAGATAAATGGATTAACTGAACTTTTGAGCAGTTAAATGTTTCAACTTTTTTGGAGTTAGTTTTTAGTTACAGTTACAAGTTGCCACTATAAAAATAAACTAAATTACTGCATTGTAAAAGTAACTTTAGCCTTACTTGTTTTTGCGTACTGTTTCCATTGTCTCAAATTTCATTGAACACTGCAGCTTTTTTTCAGTCTTTCATGCCTTATGATCAGTCGGTTTATTCCTGCCTTACAGATCATGGTAATGGTGTTGATTTAAAAGCAAGCCTTGTCTGTTTGGATGGAGTGGCTCTTCTGTGGTCTGCTGAGCTAACGTGAGCTGGACCAGGGTCATCGGTTTCTGACAGCTTGTTTTGTAGAGGCATGTTGTTAGGCTAGGGTTGTCCAAACTTTTTCACTGAGGGCCACATACAGAAAAGCATCAGGAAGAGTGGGCCACTTTGATAACGCTGTAGTGTATTTAAGTTAGAAAGGTCAGTCCAGTGTAGGTTAAGATAAACTCAGTGATCAAATATGCATCAACAGCTTAGTGACTGACAAAGCCAACCCTTATCAGAGATTATGGAGGCCAGTCAGATTTCAGGAAGGCCTGGTTAGCCCCGGCTACCACTGGATCCAACTTTAAACAGTTTTGTTTTGCGTTATTGAATGTGAAATGTAACTAGGTATACTACTAGTTATGTGTTCTGTCTTTTCTCAGACATACAGGCTGCACAGGTTGTGTGCCGCTGTGTGGCAGCTGTGGCGCGTGTCTGCTCTGAGTTGTACTGCTGTCAAAGCCCTGTCTTTCACCACAAGTTTCACCTCAATATATCTCCCTATTAGTGACTTGATTTATTGATCAAGCTTGGAAACATTCAGATTAAAACCATTCTGCATAAACAAGACAAGTTTCTCTACAGAAACTGTGTTATTACTTTGAAAAGTTCATGCCAGAAGTGAAACCATTCTGTATATCTACCTGTGACATTTTTTTGAATGCATTCTACATGGAAACAAAAAGCTCCAGCCAAACTTTTTAATAGAGAACAACTTTATTTGACTGGCATGTTGCAGCTTGTAGCCTTAACAGAATCGCCATGAAAAATATGGCAAACATCTACTGATATGGACATACGTGTCTGCTAAAACCAGGTAAAATGGCTTTGTTTTTATCATTTCAGGCAATATGAAGGCTCTGACTTGTTAACATGTACACTAAAATGAATACCAAGCCATGACGCAGCTGTTACACAGTCACCACACACCTGGTTGCACTCTTTATACTGTTCAGAGCCAAATAAAAACTCCTCATGTGAGACATTTTACTCCATAAGTGTGCAATAGACAATATATAAACTTAATATTGCAAATATATAAACTTAGAACATGTGCACTTGGAGACCTACCACATATACAAGCAGATATGTGTTGGATTTCCCTAAAATGCAAAGCTATTTGTTTGTTTCTTGCTCTGGGAATTTCTGCCATATGTATTTTGGTCAAGCAGGACTGACAGATGTTGTTTTGGAAACAGATTATGCAACAGACTCTTCTCATACTGATGACTCAGTGGATGCAGTAGGATTTTTTTTATCTACTTAGCAGTGGCCCCCACTTAACCAAACAAATACATCACGGGTAACATGATGATGGCTTCTGCTACATTCTGCTGCACTCAGTAAACATGGTAGAAGTCAGTCAAGACTAACTGAGATGGAGCTCTCTGTCACTGACTTCTCACTCTCAACCCCTCCCTGTTTGTTCTCAATTTATAAAAACCACACACTCCCCGAGAGATACAAACTGTCAACATGGACTTCATTGAGTGCTGGGGACGGAGAGCCAGGAAGTATCTCCCACATCTCCAAGACTATAGCCGCCAGTCTTTTCTGTCAGTCCAGTTGACAGTTGTGGTCAAATGTCTTGTTTTCTCTGCTGTCACTGAAGGACAACAGACTCATAACAGCTTTCATTTTGTCTCAAGGCCTATTGATGGGATTTGTCTGTCTCCTCTGGTGTTAAAAATGAGATAAAGCAAGATGCACCTGTTGCATGACATCTGGGCTAACAGAAAGTAAATCTTTGACATTACACTAATGAAAAGTGCAGTATGAATCAGTAACTCGCCACTGTTAACCCGCCATGACAGCGATGGCTGGAGGTGTTGTTTTCAGGTTTTTGTTCCGCTGTCAGAAAAACACTTTGAGGTTTTTTCATCATACTTTGCACGATTGTTCACATGGACCCGAGAATGAACTGTCACAGGTCAAGGTCATAGGGCTTTGTGTTCATCACTTGCCTTCCAGGCCATTTTTGTGATTGTTATATCTCAAGAATACTATGAAGGAATTTAGGCACACTTAGCACAAATATTTGTTCTGACCCAAGGATAAACTGATTAATAAAAATATGTAATATTAAATAAGCAACTACATAAATATTCACCCCCTATATAGCAACCGACTTAATTCAACAGAGGTCCAGCCAATTGGTGCTTTTAGTCTCATGATTATTAAAATAGGGATCCCTGAGTGTAGTGAATGTGTCTCAAATAATTGTAGTACAAGGACACCTGTGTCTGGTAGGTCCAGTCACTGGTTAATCAATATTCCTGGCCACCATTACACCATACAGACAAAAGAGCACTCCAAGTCAGGGCATGGATACAAAACATTTCCAAGGCACTGAACATTCCCCGGAGTTCAAGCTTCAGCAGCTGAGATGGGAGAGACTCTGCATACAATGGCTGTTGCCTGGGTTCTTCATTAGTCAAAGCTTTACGGGAGAGTGGGAAAGGGAAAGCCACTGTTGAAGAAAACTCATTTAATCCCAAGTAGAGTTAGGAAAAAGGCATATGGGAGACTCTGTGGTCGAGCTGGAAGAAGTTCTTTAGTCTGCTGAGACCAAAATGATGCTTTTTAGCCATCAGGCAACACAAATACACCATCCAGACTGTGAAGCACGGTGGTGGCAGCATCATGCTGTGGGGATGCTTCTCAGCAGCTGCCCCCATGAGGTTCGTAAATGTAGAAGGTAAAATGAGTACTGCAAAATAGACCAGACCTAAATCCAATAGAGAGTTTGTGGTTAGACTTTAAAAAGGGCTGTTCATGCCTGATCTCCGTGCAACCTGACAGAGCTTGAGCAGTTTTGCAAAGAAGAATGTTTCGGGAGGTCTGTGTCTTAATGGGTTTTCTTTAGAGAACAACTGTAAATTGTGCCTAATCGATTCCACATTTTTAAAGGCAATAAGAGTGCTCTACTATTGAAACTACAGGAAATGCCATCCCTTTGAATAAATGCAACTCACGTGGGATCAAAACGATTTAACACCTGTGTCCTGTGAGCTTAAAGGCATTACCAAACTTGAAACCAGTCATCCTGGGGGGAATTTAACCATACTGTCTCTGAAATCCAGACAGGACTAGTTGAGGTATTTTGTTCTTTATCAAAGAAGTGATTTACAGCTTCTTAAAAATAATTACTTCCTTCTTTTGTCTCTTTTACATCTCTGTTATTTCCTCACAGTGGGATCTTTATAAGTGATGTTCATCAGACAAAAGCAAATTATAGATGTCACAGAAGAATGTGGAGCAGAGGGGGATTTTCTCTCAATTATCTGCTTTTATAAACACAACAGATCATCGTTAATGACAAATTATCATCACAGCATTCCAGCAGTGAGTGAGTCATTCTGTACTCTTCAGGACAATTAAATTCTGCTCTGCTGTTTGATAAATACATTATCACTATGTTTGTATCTATGATAACAGCCTTGGAATGTCACCGAGAAGTTAAATATGCAAATGTCCAAACATTTCCTCCCTGCCCTGTACGTGCCTACAGGTGCGAGCCTGTCAAAACACCCCTCATATCCGACTTATAATTATCACCAGGAGGTTGACGTGATTGTGTTTTTCCCCCAGTTGGCAGTCTAAATTGACGGAGCATCAAAGGAACCAGACATAGACTACTCACTTAAATGGTCCTGCTTTCCAGTGAGCTCATGCTCGCTGAAATAATCAAATTCTGCACACATCTCAGACATGTAGCGCGGGCCGGCCTGGGCGCTGTGTTGAAAGAACATGGTTGAAAGTGTTTTTGGTTTGGCGTGGTGTGTCTGTGTGAAATGGAGCTGACTTGGAGCGTCATCAAGAGTGAAGTAAGTGCTGAAATATTGTGCTGGACCAACTTTATCGTAATGGTGAAAACAAGGGAACTAGGTCACTTGTTGAGTACCAGCTTTGGGCTTTTTAACTTAGGTGCTTTGATAACTTTAATTAAAGTTATCAATTGCACTTTTGCTTTGTGAAATACCTCCAAGTGCTGCTGTAAGTTTAGGCCTTTTAATGCTATTTCCACTCTGGTTGCTCCAAAGTGAACTCCCTCTGAGGCGATTAGCAAATCCTAAACTCTTCACGCTTTTGCCTCACATTTTTTTAAGGGTGTTTTTGTATTTCCATGCCAAGATTAAGCCAGCATGAACAAGACTTCTGACACACTGTGACACCTTGCTATGATGCCAACATCCGTTTCAACATGGACCTTAAAATACACTGCCATTTAGTCTCTTCAAATATAACTAGCCTTTGTTTAAACCATGGAAAACTACACAAGACACTCAAAACAGAGCTAACTCAATGGTATGCATGAAAATATGTGATAAATTCCACACATAGAAAAGCTCCCACCTGCAGATGTACCTACAAACTAACCCCACTCCCATCCATCTTTCTTTGTGGATACAGACAACAGGCATACACTCAATCATGCTGATTTCATGTCTCATTGTTGAATGGCGTCTTAAGAGGCTGAGCTAGAGAGAGGTTTGCCAACATTTTGTACATCGCTGCGGAGCCTGCAGAGCAGTGCCCAGGCAACAACACGGTTTTCACATCTGCCTAAATCTCTGAACACAGCCAGTGATGTTTCAAAATTATCTCTCTGACGGGAACATGAAGTGATTTGTCTCTGCAGCACACTCCAGTTTAGACTTTATTCCCGTCATCTTATCTCTCTTATTGTCGTCTTGTCTCTTGCCAAAAAAACTGACTTTTCATCTTTGTTTCCTTAGAAAAGCCACGATAGATACATCAAGTCTTAACCTGAAACTTACCAGGAATGCATCTGTCTGCTGTGTTGATGCACACCGCTAATCACAAACTGATGTTAATTCATCATCTGTGTGAATATATTGTCTTTGATGCAGACTTCAGATGTCTTCCCCTAATTTTTGGCTCGTCCATCTCAGCACGGAGCAAATGATTCCGTCTCTGAATGAACTTCGCCTGCACTCTTGGTTGGAAAGGTTTTCTCGTCACTCTCAGATGAAAGTGATGTATCTCAGATGCCGTTTGCGTTCCAGAAACGCCCTCTCTGAGTTTGCATTTTTCTCTGCTCCATCATTCAGTCTGACTAATGCCGTTTGCAGAGTAGTTTTTAATTGTGCCAGAGAACGGGACACTCCCAGATTGGATTTAACAGTGAGTGAATCTCAGTGGTACAAAAACATGCAGTTCTGTTGTTTGAATGTGTGTTTCATTTCCATGTTATTCAAGCAAAATGATGCACTGTTAAACTTCAGGCTGACCTGTCACAACCAATGATGTAACGGTTTGTTTTTTGCAAGCATCAGTGTGTGCAAACAGAGCTCTGCAGCAGCATCAGTATGGAGGGCTGTGATTTTTTACAAAAACATGATCCTTGAATGTTCACAAAGTTTTGAGCAGAAGCTGAGGTATCGGCACAGTTCAAAGAAAACAGACTAGAGCAACTGTCTGGAGGCTATTTGCCCCAGAGAGGTATGAATTAAGAGTGAAAGTACAGAGGTTGGTCAAGCAGAAGTGTTAGGATGGTTTTTGACCTAGAGTCAGACTCAACATTTGTGCTATGTTTGAAGAAAATCCTTCAAAGTGTTCCCAAAAACGCAATCTGTCAAAGGGTTTTGAGATATCAGGTTCCCAAGAATTGACCAGATGGACAGACTGAAGACAGGAAAAGATGAGTCCTTTGACCTCTGGCTATTGCTGGCATGGAGGTATTAAAAACAGTAAAACTACGTATTTGAAGAGAAAAAAATAAATGGATTGACTGTGTTAAAAGTTAAGTTATAACACTAGCCAAGCAAGCTACTGTTTCAACCATGTACAGTACTGTGCAGAAGTTTTAGACATGCAGAGTGCTAATGGTTCTTCACAGGTGTTCCACAACTGAAGAGGGAGGGCAGCCAGAGTCAGTGTCGACACATTTGACATGTACGTGTGTCACTCAGCAGCCAAGGTTGAGCTTAACAGCATTTCTTTTGTCCAGGCCTTTGCACCCCTGATAATATGTCCAGCAGCCACCAACAGTTTTCAGGTGCTTAGAACATACACACGACAACCAGGGGGTTGTGGCAACCCTCCTACCCGCCCTAACAGTACCCTAGGCTATGTTTAGGCGCCACATCTACCTGTAACTCCGCCCTAAAGCTGTGGTTTTTGTTTTGTTTTCATCAGATTATTTTCCCATGCCCTTGGTAACATACAAAGACATCCAGAGCATCACCTGGGTTGTGTCAATCCTCCTTCCCGCTTGATGGGGCCCTCAGATGGGCGTACTACCCATTACACGCCTTACTTTAGCCTCAAATTTCGGCCCAAACATGCCTTAAACTTCTGCACAGTACTGTACACCTTCAACAATTTATGTGCTCACACTCTACTGTCCGATGGTCGTGCACAGCCTGAGTGTTCACTCTGTACAATTAAAGTCAAGACAGACTGCGACAGAAATCTGTGGATTACTTTGATAAAGTCTCACATACTGAGGTTGAGGTTGTATTTAGTCAGAACCTCTCTACCTTGTGATATCTCTCTGTATCATACACACACAGCAGCATCACTATTCATGTCAGCTGGAAGTCTGTGGGTCAGCATATTTCCTGCTCTTCTGCTTTGTCTATTTCTATTATGGAGTGGTATTAGAAAGTTTTTTCCTGCTGTTTTCATGGTGATTTAAGTGCTATGATAGATGTTTGCATGTGGGTGTGTTCAGTGTCATACTGTTGTTTTGCAAGAAAGAGCAGAAGATCACAGAATATTGTATACTGAAGTTATAACAGGTTAAAGTCATTAGACACCATCAAAAATGCCAGATTTTGAAATTGAGATGAAGCTGGTAGACTTCCTGTTGGGATTTGGGTATGGGTACATGAGGCTTCTTCTTGTGTTGACCCATATGAAGACCAAAAATCATAAGCAACAATTCCAACAAAATATGAAAATTTCCACTGAGGGACAATTTTCTGTAAAGTTTGGGGAGTTTTTGAGCATGTTAAAGCCCCCAAATTAGTGTTCCTTCTGCCAGAAAAATAACGCTTACAGATACAGAGACAGAGACCCTAGGCCAGTGCTCAGGCCCTAATAAATCTGTGGGATTTAACAGCCCAGTAAAGTTATTTATCTGGTTAAATGACTGCTTTGAGAAAGGTATTACCCTGACATGAAACATGAAGTAGTTAATAAGACTTGTTTTTTCTCATCTGACGTGGGTTTCCAGCTTTAACATGAAACAAACGTATATATAAACAAATAGTTTGAGTCTTGTATTGAACAGCCAAATCCCATGAAAGCCCTTGAGAAATTACTCTCCTGAATCAGTGAGTAATTTGCAGTAAGTGGGATTAACAAAGGCTAATGATTCACTGATTTAGAGGCTTTATAAAGATAGCATTCATTAAGAAGTATGGCCTCTCAGAAGAGCTTAAAGCTGAAGTGAGGATGAATCTTTTCATTATTTCAATGAGACCTTGGAAAGAGTTGGACTTAAAGCTTATTTAAATCTGATGATACTGAAGCTTTTCAGACTTACAGCTGAATAGTTTCTGATTGTGGATGTACTGTATCATAAAAACGCCTGAAGCTTTAAGTAATCCTGCGTTTTGTATTTGCAGGTATTTGTGGAAAATGAAAGGATTTGCTCATTGTGACTGATCCACAAAGATTCAGTAACAAGTCCGCCCATCTTTCAGCTCTTTGAACATTTTCTGTCAGACTGTTATTTTACAATAATGGTGATAACATATAGGTAGCTGTTTGGTGTAGCCTCTCTGCTTTAATCAGGCCAGTCCCTTTCCCAGCAGCTGAATGTTTTCACAGAAAAAAAACTCTTTTAACCATCCTGCTCAAAGCCAAACAGCATGTAGAAATAGAAAGTGACTGGCATTTGAACATGGAGTCTGAAGAGTTGTTGGAAACATGCCTGAGTGAGCTGAAGTTTTATTTTCTCTGCCAGGTTTTTGGTAGATTTAAAATTTCATTTTAAAAGCAGTCTGTCTGTGTGAGAAACAAAGTGTTGTACTTTATGGGATACATCGCTCCAGTGTTAGCAGATGGCACAAACTGAAAGATGTGTAAAATCTAAACAGATTTTGAAGATATTAGAGACCACACATGGCGATATAAAGACAGATTTATCAGTTTTGTTCTTGTAGTGTGTGGAGTGTAATGAGGGCCACCACACACTGACAGATTAATTTACCAACAAACAGAGGCTCCACTCTCAAAACTTCAAAACTCATGTAGACACGTTTACAACACGTCGCCATTAATCAACAAGTTGCTCCATTTTTGACATTTAACTTCATGCTTCACTTTTACTATGGCTGCCTTTAGTGGTGTTGAAAAATAATCATTTTCACAATGCCTCGCGATGTAGACCCGGATGATTCTGCATCGATGCAGAGACAACTCATAATCCATGCAGATGGAACTGCCTGTGCATTCTCTGGCTGCAGCTGGACGTACTATAAATACTGAAATAATGACCAGCTTCCCTTCTAAACAGGTCTTCTTTCAATGCATTTCAATGGTAGTCTATTTTAAATGGTGCAGCTTTTCTTGTCTGTGGTAGCAGTAGTCACATATGACACTACTCAACCAATCAGCTCCTTTGTTCTGAGTGTGCTCAACCGTCTACCCAAGGATACTCTCTAGAGTATTGAGATATTGAGCAAGTCAGGGAGGATTAGAAAAGAGGACAGCATTTAAATTAAGAAAAAACAGACGCTAACAACACTAAAAAACCAGCATGTGTTGTGTGTTTTAGTGCTGTCGCGATCGTTAAATTCAGTAATGTCAAGCATGACTACCAGACAAAACACATCTGTGGAGTGAAAGTACCATATGATGACACAGAAAGTGAACTTAAAGCCCAATATGATAAATTTACCACAATCCTTGTTCAGTCAAACAACAATGTTCCCTTAAAGTCCCGTTAGTTTGAGTCGATACAAAAACACTTTCAGTGTCACAGGACACCCGTAACATTTTCAGCTCTGATTTAAAATCCTAACAGGACAATCTGAGCTTCATTTCTCTCATTAAATAAGAGATGTGTGGGAAGCGAATTTAATAATCAGCATTTTTCCTTAATATTTTAGAAAACAAATTAACCTATAAATTAAGAAAAACTGGAAAAATCAGACTAAACCTTCAATAATACGTTATATTTTTAAGCCTATTTCAATTCATATTCTCTAAATCTTTCATATTTCATGCAAACCTTTAACTTGAAATGAGAGAATATTAATCTAGTTATTTTTTAATGTTAATGTTATTCCGTATCATTCATTTTAATGATTTTAAGTGAAAGTTGATTTGTAAAAACATCGGCATGTGGAGTTCAGCAGACTGCATGCCTCCATTGATCTAAAGTAACCATGTGCAGTGATTTAGAAAGTGGAGGATGCAATGGAGGAATCCTGATGCACCGTGATATTGAATTGAAATGTTGGCCTGATAATCGGTTTGTGAGACCAGTCAAAATGCCCAGCCGTAGGCGCTATGGCTGTGTTTGTTGTGCTTCCCCTTCCTTTGATCACCTTGCTTCCTAACAAGGTTATAATAGTTTTTGATTTCGTATCAGTTTTTATTTTATTTTGATTTCACTCTGTGTTCAATTTCAGTTTAGTTTGAATTATTTTACTGCTGGTGTGTTAGTTTTTCCAAAATGTTTTGTTTTAGTTTAGTTTTTATTAGTTTTAGTTTTTGTTCAGATAGATGTCAGGGCTGAGTGAATATCATACATTTTTAAAAAACATATTAAAACAGGCTACTCTTTACTTATCACTTTATTGATTTAAAGTTGATGTTTGAATACAACTCCATACTTTGTCTCTATTTTTTTTTTTTTTTAGTTAGTTTTGTAAGTGCACTGATAATCAGGCCTTTGCTGTATTTGGTCAGAAGAAAGGAGTCTGACCCAAAATTGGCAAAATTATCATGCAGTGTCTTCCCTGCTTTGCACATTAAGTGTGAAATATGTGTGTTTCAGAATTGATGCTGCATCCTTGACATTATCTGTCAGCGATCAGCATGTTGGCCTCAAACAGACAGGGAGCAAATGTCAAAAGTTTTCCTTTAAATAGTCAAATGTTAAATGTTTTGTTTTACAGATTTGTACAGCAGCAGATCAGAATGAGTGGAAATGTGTAAAATTCACAAACTTCCCCTTTAACTTCTCTAACACAGAGGCAGACATGTTAAACTGTAGCGTATGATTACTGTGTTTGTTCACCTGCAGAATACGCTGCTTTTAAAGGTGTGAATTGTCATTCAAGCATGAGTTCATTCACACAAACAAATTCACTGTTTGAGCACTTGAGTCCATTCATTGTCAGACCCAGGAGGTGAGTCAGGAGGGAGTATTTGTCGACTGGGTGCCACAGTGCTGTCAGGGGGAAGGCTGGAGGCCACAGGAGGAGTGCTCGTCTGCATCTCTCTCACTTATGTGCATTTGTACAGTAACGTGTCTGAGCTGCCTCTGCTTTTACAAACCAGCCTTGAAGTATGATTTCCCACAAATCAAAATCCACCTGCTATGTAGTCTTGGAGCTGGTCTGGTTTTCAGGCTTGTCTTATGATATATTCAAGTTTACCGCTGCCAATTAATGCAATGTTTTCATACCGCTGTTACAACTTGTTGCCAAGGTTTTTGGTATCAGCCAATAAATAAACTTTCACTCCCAGCCATGACCTACAGCCTGGAGCTAAGCTTGGCAATTACCACTATTTGTGGTGATTTGTATTCATATGTGCACTGACATTCACAGATCTACTGGGATTTGAACTGCGACTGCCAATATTCCCATCACCTCTGATGCCAGCCTCTGTTTCCCTAATTGACAAGCAAAGAGAAGAGCTTAGACTTGAAGAGGCCTTGTCAGCTAAAACAATCACCATCACTCATTAATACAGAGATTTTGATATGCCTGACTGCACCTTGATGTCGCTCGTATTTGGGATGTTGACAAACAGAAATTTAAATGTCTGGCTTTTGTACAAAAGGTTAAAGAGCTCAAGGTTAGTCCATGCTGTTTTCCACTGCCTCTGTATTCATTCACATGTGTATGGTGGGTCAGAATGTGTGGATGTGTTAGAGGTCGGGAGGGGCAGGGGCAGGTATCAGGGCCGGGCAGGGAGGCGAGTGTTGCCTCTCCTGTCTGCCCTCGGCTGTCACAGTGTGGTGTGATGTCCGCTCTCAGTCTGTTCTCACGCCAAGTATCACACTGAAAACACACTCGTCTTTTCCACGGGCCTGGCACCTCAGTCACGCACAGAACAGAGCCGGCAGAAATGTGTCAACGCTGGAACGATTTAATCGATCCAGCTGTCAAAAAATGTTAGAGTAAATAAATGATCAGCTGACGTATGACAGTTAGTTTCCACGTCAAGCTCCTCACCTGAGAGAATTCAATCGATTTACATTAGGCGACATAGTATTGCAACAGCAATACTATGTCGCCTAATGTGCATTACAGTAATTGTATTTCTATTGGCAAATATTATTTAAATTAAGAAATATTCAACAGATTTCCCTTACAGTTTGAGTGTGTAAGAATTTTATGGCTCATCACTGCGGTGCTTATGACACAAATGTAAACGGAAGTTAAGTGGCCCAAAAAGAAGCTGATGAAGAAGACATTCAGGTATTGTCAAACAGCTTTAAAATGAAGCTGAAGAAACAACAGGTCAACATGACATATCGTATCATATCATATCGTAATGTATTGTGTCTTATCGTCCAATCGTATTGATGGTATTGCATCGTCTCATATTGTATTGTATTGCATCATATCGCATCATGTTGCATGGTATCATATTGGGTCAGATCCCGTCATATTGTTGTGTGTCATATCATATTGTATCAAACCATGTAGTAATGTATCGTCATACTGTTCTATCATTATGCTTGTATCATATTGTTTTGTATTGGATCATTTTGTGTGATATTGTATGGTATAATATCGTAATGTATTGTTTTGTGTCATATTTTATTGTGTTGCATCATGTTGTGTCGTAATGTATCATTTCATATCATATCGGATCTTTTGTGCCACATCATATTGTATCATGTCACAGTATTGTAATGTTTTGTGTCATGTCGTATTGTATTGTTACCATGTCATTTAGCAGATGCTTTTGTCCAAAGTGACTTACCTGGCGTTACGGACCTGGCCTAAGGGCCCACACTGGTGCTCTGACTGGGATTTGAACCCCCAATCTCCCATTCTACAGTCAACAATGTAAACCACTGAGCTATCCAGCCGCTGTATCACAGCGATACAGACCTCTAACACATCCACACATTCTGAAAATATTTATAGTGGCTATAGGACATGTTAAAAACTCTTTGCATGCACCAGTAAGGCGGAGGAAGGGACAGAAGCAGTCAGGTAAACTGTTTTTAGTTCTAGCTGAGGGAATCAGTCTCTGATTTTAGTTATTTGTGTACTCCTCTGTTTATGTCTATGTTTCATGGTCAAGGGAGGAGGAACAGTTATAAATGACCAATTTTTTCTCTCTAGAATGTAAATGTGAGACAGAAATTTAATTCTTGTATTATTAAGGAAAAATTTTGTTTTACTAATGCTAACAAATTTAAAATATCAACTTCACCATGTATTAGGGGATACAAGTTAACAAAAATACAGGAAATAAGGGCTTTGACACAATTTTCTGTTTGAGATTAGTTTCAGATTAAAAACAGAAAAAAAAATCGTCAGGTTAGACAAGGAAAAACATGGGAAATTTTGATTGACCAATCAAAGTATAATCAGAGCATCTCTGTATTTCATTACTGCAAGAGAAAATTGTTTAGACATGAAATTTCCATAGATTTAGCCTCTTTATTTTGCCCTCAAATGCACAAGATTAGTGCATTTCACTTCAAAATGTCAAGTTTTCTCCAGAAGAAGCAAGCCCCTGACCCCCTGGAAGGTTCGGGTCCCCCTACCATAACCTCCTAAAATCCTGGGGGAAACACTGATATATCGTCATATTGTATCAGATTGTATTGTAACATAACGCATCGAATCATATCATATAGTGTTGTATTATTTTTTGTCATTTTGTATCATGTTCCAGCAGTTGTTCGCTAAACTTATTCTATTAATAAACCTTTCTGTTTTTTTATACCGGTACAATAAATCAAAGAAAAGATAAATATGAGTCAACTTGCTTTTTGTGCTTTCACAGTAAAATCCCTGAATCGACAGACCTGCATGGAGATTCAGTGGGGTAAAACATGGGAAGAAAGACAGGGTTTTGACAGCAGGGAGACACAGCCAACATGCAGCACATACGCACTCGGTATAGATGCCGTGACTGTGCAGACACGCGTGGCAGCTGCACACAGCCTGTCTAAAACAGCCATAACAACATTGTGACCACAGTTCTGGGGTTTGCAGATACAGTCACAATGTGCTTTCACATTAAACTCACTGGCTGTTACATAGTTTGGTAAACCAAAAAGCAGAAGTTATGTCCATGTTTGTTTATGACTTAAAATATGACACTGGTCCTCTGGCAAATTCCAGGCCTTCATGTCATCTTCAGCTACAATAACAACTCCTGCAGATGTGAAGAGGCAGCGCTGCATGTTACATAGCAGCTCGATGTTGTATGTACATTACGTCTGTGTACACAGAGAGATGGGGAAAGAGTGGTGTTGTATTCAAGTTCAGGGCCGTGAAAATTGTTACATTTGCACCACAGCATGGCTGGTGTCGGTTACATAAGACCCCCTTTCCATTGTGTAACTGTGTTTATTTAGTTTTCCAGCAAATAGTTCGGTAAAGAGGTGAACGTGGTAGAAAGACTCCAGAGGATACACAGGCCTCAGAGGTGGAGCGGATGAAGTATTTTGTTGGCACTGCACTTGGAAAAAAGACATCAACAGTGTTGGGAAACGCTCTTGGGACTGCACGGGAGGTGCAACGTAGATTCTTTTTTTTTTCATTCATGTAGGGGAATGCTATGCTTCTGCTTTCATTGTTTATAACGTGTTTGACTCTCCAGGTGGAAAGAATGTTTTGGATATCGCTCCAGTGTCATGCCACAGCAGGATACCTCCATGTTGTTTGATCCCATAGTGCTTTTGTAGGTAACTTTCAAAGCTTTAGTGTTTGCACAGATCCCCTCAGAAGTATTTTTATACCTTAAACCTCTCACAGCACAGGGATTGAAAGATGATGGATGTGGTAGTATAATGGATAAGACAAGGCTTAGCACTGGAGATTTCACTGTGTTATAAATGTTTTGTACTGTAGATTCTTAAAAACTTTTACTCCAGGTCACTGATGCCCATGTTTTGGTGGAAGAAAGCCTCCAGAATCAGCTTGTTCATTCAGTCCATTTTAACTGCATGAGAATCTTTACTGCAAGGCATGTTTTAGCTGCAGCGGCAATGCAACCACATGTTTTCACAGTGTTCAGAAATGGTCCATTCCCCTCAACCTTTCTCCTTTTTTTCATAAATGCATGGCTGTGGCCCATATCCACCCTTGGCAGTCCAGAGGGGTCGGCTTTTGGAGTGAGGGGGGAAATCAGCTCTGACAGGATGACAAGCTTCTCCGCTTCTTAGCACTTACCATAAACTCATCTAATTGCTTTGGGGCTCCAAACCCACAATAAGAAGTCATCCGCTGGGGCCCAGAGCTGTGGGAGGCTCCAGCAGACTTCCGGAAAATTGGAAAAGAGAAAAAAAAAAATCTTACACGTGTGCATGTAGATATACATATGGGGGTTTATCTTGGACAAAATCAAACTTCTGCTGCAGCTACATTTAGTTTTGCTTCTAATTTTGAGCATGACTGCTCTTTAGAAGATGTTTGATAGCCTCAAGCAAAGGAGGATTTTTCTATATGCACGTGTGTTTACATAAGCATGCCGTCGTACCTTTGTCATAAGATCAGGTTAATAATAAAAACGCTGCAGGGGGTGGATCACACTGCCTCGCTGTCCGGGTTTCCTGGAATCAGACCTGGCAGGTGATCACAGGCCAGGGGCTGTGGGGTCAACAGGCAGACTGATGAACTGGAAACCTGTTGGACAGAAGAGGATGTTCCTATCAGCTGGTTAGCAGACTGGATCAACACATTAACACTGCTGGAAGCCTGATTGCCAGTATCAGTCAGCTTAACAGGTCAAATAGTTATATCACTGACCGGCCCTGGATTCACTCCAGTAAGAGTGTTTTCATTTCATTTGTAGGGATTTGTGTCAGATCTAAAAGGATTTATGAATCCGTTCTTGGTTATTTAAATACTTTATTTGTTCCCTTAAGAAAAATACACGTTTTGTCCAACATGCAGTCCACAACAACCAAAGAAATGCAGGTTACTGTGGTCAAGCTTCCATATAAGGTTGTCTTTCCTTGCAGTTTCATCCTTATACAGTATAAGTAGCCACCCGTCTAGCTGATATAATTTTGGTGATTAGATAATAATATGATGTCAGACAAGTTCTCAAGGCTATGTGTGGACTTCTTTAAAATGTTTTTTTTTTTTTTTTTTTTTAAACCAACGGTCACTTTGGCAGACAATGTGAATGCTTGCCAAGTGGCAAAAAAATCTGCAAGTATGTCTTTTTTTTTCCATTGGGAAAATCAGTATTTAGCACCAGTGATTATAAGTCTATCTAGTAACAGAGGATAGGGAAATATTGATCAGTCAGTTTACTGATGGGTAGAGGTTTATTGATTTGTCTTGCAATGCAGCAGCTCTATTTACAACATAAAGATACAAGGGTACATTTCAAACACCATGCAAATCTTCAGAGACCTTTGGGATTATAATCCACATTTTTATGTCAGAATTATTTAGTGTTCAAAGAAGTGCTTCAATCTTGGCTCATTATAGCCCTGCTTCTCAGTTTGCATGGTCACAGGTTATCCTCTCTGTTCACAGAAAGGTTGTGGTCAGAGACAATGCTGTTGTGGTGCATTTCCACCAAGCAGCGGTATAAGCAGAGGCGTAAACTTGATGGCAGTAGCTGCTTTAGGTATGCAGGTCATCCTCTGTCCTCCAAGGTCATCCATGGGGCGGTGCTGCACTGACGTTATAGGCAAAAATACAAAAATGGCCTTGCAATTGTTCTCTTGAAATCCACTGGGTTGTAGACTTTGCACATTTCCTGTTTGTCCATTATTGCTTCACAGGACTGGACACTTAATCACAAATAAGATTAAACTGCAATATGACGATTTTGAAATCTCAGACAATGCAATATTTCCTTAACCCAAATTTTGCCAAAAAACACTTTGATACATTTTTTTTGCAGCAGATATTTTATGCTTTACACATTATGCAAGCACTAAAGAAATCCTACTTTTCTTGTTCATGTGTATGACTTTCCTTATCAAACAACATAAAAATCATCCCCTTTAGTATAGCAATTAATATCAACTTTGCTTTATTAGCCAAAAACACAATTTGATATTTTTTTCCAAAATCTTTTATCCCTAGTATAATTGATCTACTGGTTATAATATAGAATGATTTATTGCTTGTGTTTGCTGAACAATTCATAGGATGAGGAACCTAAAAATGATCACATATTAAATCGGAATCACAGTATTGGTTGAAAAAAACCACAGTTAGATTATTTTTGCAAATCGTTAAGCCCTCCTGCACAGAATTGGTTATCAACCTTTTCGGCCTGCGACCCCTGAAATAAAGGTGCTAGAGACCGGGGACCCCCACTGTAATGAAGGTGGTTGAACACAGCCATGCACAATTTGGAATAGTCATGTGCAGACAATGCTGTCCATAAAGGGGGATAAATGGGAGAACTTTCTGGCACCCAAGCAAACTGGGGGCTCATGGAGGTCAGCAAAACCATAGCAAAAATAGCCAAAAATGGGTTAAGTGGCAAAAGTGGGCATAAAAAGGAGTTAAAATGTGGCTGAAATTGCATTAAATTGGCAAAAATGGGTTAACTGTGGAAGACAAAATTGGCAGATGTTGGCAGAAATTGGTTAAACTAGAAAAATGGGCATATCAAAGGGTAAATTTGGGTTAAAATGGGAGAAATGGGTGTAAAAAGTGGTTAAAAGGGCCTAATAGTAGCAATAATAGGTCAACAGAGGCAACATTAAGCTTAAGTGGCAAACATTGTTTAGAAGTGGCAAAAACAGGCAGAAAAGTGGTGGAAAGAGTTTAAAACTGACAAAAATAGGTGTTGAATTGTAAAAATGTTTTAAAATTGGTGGGAAAAAATGATGAAATTACAAAATTGGTGTAAAGTGACAACAGTGTGATTTAAAAAAATATTCATAGTTTTTTTAGGGCTACTGGAGACCCACTCTCAGTGTCTCACGACCCCCAAGGAGTCCCAACCCAAAGGTTGAAAACCACTGCAGTAGGGGACAGTTCTTTCAACCAGTCAGCAGACTGCCAGGGGTCTAGCTCCACCCTCTGGGATCAGTTATGTACAGGCTTGTTGAAGGGGCAACAAACGTAGGATGCTAGGGATCAGTTATTTTGGCAGCTTTTGACATTTTGAACATAAATAGTTGCACACTGTGCCAAACCAAAATGAACACGACTATTTGGTGGAAATGCAGCTTTAGATAGCTGTTACGGGCTAAACCCGGGTAAATAAACAAAGACACACTCTAAAGCCCTAGCATCCAGTGTATTAAAGAAAAGAGATGGTCAGATGAAAGTAGGACTGGTTTTCAGTATAAGAAACAGAAGCTGGTTAAGCTAACCTGCATGGCAGTTGTCTGGGCTTCTGGTCTTGTTCATTCTTGCAGCGTTGCATGATCGGCAAGCCCAAGCTTCATTACAGGTCAGTCGTAGTTCGGTTGGGTTATATCTTAAAAACAATGGCTAGGTTCATTCAAGTCCGTGGGACTGGGTTTCCTGTAGAGTCCACTGACGTGAGTCTTGTGATGACAGTTAAAGGTGACACAGTCACTGCCTCACATGCACCATTCATGACTGTTGGACAATCGTGTGACGTTTCACACAGCTTAACCCGTTGTCCATTTCCCACATGAAAACCAGTCCACACAATTTACAAAGAGAAAAGAAAGGAAAGAAAAGAGGAACCATGCATTGCTTATTCCTAACATAGGCTTAACATGTTTTTATAGTAAGCTGATCCAAAAAGTCTCTGGAGTGGTTGGCTGTAGATTTTTATTTGTTGTATAGATGTTGTGTTCTACTCTTGCTTATCAGCAACTCAAAATACAGATAAATGGATTTTCTGTTGATAAAAAGCACCAATCCTGAGATCAATTTGGGATATTTTTATTTTATGTATTGTGCACATGATTAGCAATTGTCAAAACAATTTACCATTAATCTTTTTCCTTCCCATGGGGTTGTTTGGATCTATAATTACTTTAGGAGGTGTTGTGGTCACATCTGTTTTCCCAGTAACATACTGTTGTTGTAAGAGATCCAAAGTTGAATCACAGTCAGAGGAAAAGAGCCGTCTATGACTCTGGGGGATCTGTTAATGACTTGAAAGGTGCTGATGACTCAGATAGCCTGAAGCTGAAAAAGCTCTGAAAGAACTAAATAAGGTTTGTTTTGATCTTTTAGCCTGAGGGTCACCTTATGAGAGGGCTCTCATTGCTCAGTAGAGACTCCACTCTAAGGCTGAAAGACGGCCAACTCTCTCCGGTAATGTTTTGGAGACGGTACAATGTCTAGCAGATGCAGGGGTCATTACAGCAGGACTATTAGGAAGAATCTGCCATCCTTCCCTCAGTCATAATGGCTCCATTTCCCTTTTAGTACAAACTCTCCTGTAAAGGTTGATGTGCGCTGGAACTGTTAGGTCAAATAAATTTAAAATTACACTCTTGTCACTTTGTGGAAATAGTCTAAATCTCTCAAGAAAAGGTTTCCCTGACAGCTCCAAGATAATTATGTAATATTGCTGAGATGCATAGCAATTATTCACCATAAACTGAAATGTCCGGCGCCATTAAAGATGGGGGATTTTTTTTTAGCTGATTGCATCTGTTGCAGTCAATTCTAAGTATGAAAGTTTAGTTCTGCTGCAGAATCAATTAATAAGAGGGGGTGCTCTGGGAAATCTGCTCACAAACGCTTGTCTCAAGCTATAAATCACATTATACAGTGAAACGTGTCTGCAGAGGGAGCTACATGTGATTGAGAGGAGTGTGCAGGTCATGTTTTGGGTCTTGTTTGCCAGAGATAATGTGGACAAACCACGCTCAAGAGGTTTCCCCAGCAGTAGCAGCTGCAAAAATAGAACAGAAACTCAATAGCTCATGGCTTGATCTGTTTCTTCCATAATCATTTCTGTTGTTTTAGCTGAGGGTCTGGTGCTGCCCAAGATGTAGGCACACAGAGAATCCACAAAACTGATATCAGAGGTATACAGTTTTAAATTTAGAAGGGGCAGATTTGAAAACCATTTTCAGCAGCTTTCAGTCTTTTTTTTTTTTTTTTTTTACTAATTTTACTTAACTGAAATTCTAGATAAATGTGAAGTTATTGTAATAAAAAAAAAAAAAAGATTCATTAGTCACATGCTTAGTCACATATGTGACACAGGCACATGAGATGGCATGGATGCATTAAATCATGTCATTATTGGATAGAACCATAGGAAGTGGCAGTAACACCTTATTTCTCCCTTCTTTCTGTGTCTAGCATTGACATACACAGTAAGCCAGGCAATTCCTCCATGGTCAACTGGAGAAAGTTCTTTAGTCTGATGAAACCAAAATGCTGCCTTTTTGACCAGCAGACAAAATGCTATGTTTGGCCGACACAAAACACTGCACATCACCACAAACTCACCATCCCAACTGTGAAGCAGCATCATGCTGTAGGTATGCTTTTTGGCTGCTGGACCTGGAGGGCTTGGAAGAGGTTAAAATATAATATATGACATGTAGAGTTGATACGTATAGCTGATATAGCAGTTGTAAATATCAGCAGAAATGTTCACCTTGTGAATAGTAGAAGTGTCAGGCAGGAGTACATTAACCTGACACGTCAGATAGACTGTTTCATACACCCATTGCATGGATATATTTCATATTCATCTAGGAAGGCTCCTGTATAAAGATCTGGGAAGGGGAGGAGTTTAAAAAAATCTCAGAAGGTGATTGGACGAACATTCTGTCCGTCACATTGATGATTGGCCAATCAGAGGGACAAGACAAAATGATGTTGCAAACATGTGAAGTTGTAATGCTAACCTGAGCTGACCAGGCAAGTGCATCTGTAGTTTTTGAACAGAGGAGCATGCCAGTGGCTAAAATTCATGCCAAAGCCTATTAAGAGATGTGCAAAAACATCTTCTTTGCCTAGAGAAACTTCCGATGTTGCTCTTTTCCCTTGTTTTAATAAAGAAATGTGGTAGAGGCCCGATTAAAACTTTTCCACAGCTTCATCCAAGCTTATATCACCAGTAGCCATTGCACCTGCTTACAATACACATCAGCCCCACCTGTAAAGATCACAAACTCATGCCGAAAGGGGGTTGGCAGAAGAGCTAAAACCTGTTTCCAATGATGAAAACCTTTCAGGGCTGAAATGAGTTCCAGTTCTGATAAAAGTGCCGCGATACCGTTGCTACATCTAAGCTTACAGCTACACTGGCAGCAGCCATTGTTCACAGCTCACGGTGCAACTTAACCCCACCTGCCTTGTTATCCTCAAATGACTCTGATTGGTCAGATTTTGGTCGACATGAGCGTTAGTGGATTTGAGCTTTTTAAGATGGATTTGCCAGATGACAGTCTGGCAATCCAGCTGGTTTGCAAAGTAAGGAGTATATTTCTTTCTGCAGATATTCACACCCTAACTTTAATGGAACACTCCATCTACAATAGCTGGCAAGCATTCTCTCACTACTGTGGAGTCTATGAACGTCCACTCCTTCTTTGTCCATGTCCATGTGCACAGAGGGAAGATGCTATGGCTCTCTCCTGGGCAGTGCAGGACTGCAGCAGGGTTATACATCTTAGATAGACTGTCTCTCACCTGTGATCCACAGGAAAGTTGGTCTGAAGAGCCCAGTGCTTTTCAAAGCATGAATCAGAATGTTATTTTCTTTTTTTAATGGAAAACACTATTTGCATATGAGACAATGACATATGTTTTGGACACGGCTACTTGTATTAACCTCTGTTCCAATCCAAATGTGTGCAATGTTCAGTAAAGATAGGAATAAAGGAAGGTGGCTACATTTGTACACACTCTAAATGCTGTCCAGTTATTTTTCCATGCATCACATTCATGTATGCCGATTGGGTGAGGGCCACACTGAGGTTGCCTGCTGGATGGATCTGGCTGCCAATTGAATAGCCCTGCTTTAAGCCATGCCAGAAAGAGAAAGTTAAAGATGGATGAGGTAAAAAGAACAGGTGTAGTAAAAAACAAAAAAGAAGAGAAACACAGAAAAGCAGAGAGCCTGAACAATGTTCATAACCAGCTCCTTGGTACCTGCTTTCCCTGACTACAGCTTAAAACTTTGTCAAGACAGTTTAGACAAACTTAGCCTGGGTATGTTGCACTTTTCTTTGTGGTGTACCCCTCAGGGGTCAGAACACAACATAAAAATGGTTGTTTCATTTTTAAAACACTGACAGCCTGTCTGCTCTTAGACAGATATTTGCCCTGCAATCAAAGCCTGCTTGCACATAAACACAAACAAGGCAGATGTCTCACTTTTGCTTGGGCCTGCAGTTTTAGTCTTTAAAAATCATGGCTATAGACTACACAGAACACAAACATAAGCAGTCTGGAAGGAAGTAGAGAACATGCTGAGTTCTTCATCCACCCCACCCAGACAAACACACACAGAGGAGACGGATAAATACACAGATGCATTCAGAGCCAGACGGACACATACACACTAATAGCAAAGAAAACAGACTGGAAAACAAAAGTACAGCACACACCCTTAGAAAAGTGTCCCATGCACCCTAAATACAAACCTGTACACACAGACATCCCCTCCAGACGTGCTCGCAGGTCTGTGTGTCCCAGCATGCAGCAGCCAACAGAGCCGTTTGTGTCTTTCCTGTTGGCTGAGAGCCGCACTCATTGTCCAGTCATAACAGACCGCACACTTCCCCTCTGTCACTGCTCTGCCCTGTGATGCTATTGATTGACCTTTTTAAGCCGTGTGCGTTCGTGTCCATATGTGCTTCGCATGTCAATGCATAGAAAACATGAATAGCCAATTTTCTGATCACTGGTTTCCTATATGTCCCAGCCAGAGATTTCTGTAGATGTGCCAGGAGCCATCATGACCACACATCTTCTGCTGCTTCATTTATCTGCCTCATTAACTCTGGCTTTGTAACAACAGAGGGTACAGTGTAATGCCTTGTCATGTGGTGTAGATGCTCATGTAGCGGGTAGACAACCTGGGAGTGGAAAAAAGGATGGTTTCTGGACCACACATGAAATGATTATAATAACAGATTAAAGCAAATGTTGACAAAGTTTATAATAAAACTTGGGTGCTGGTGGCCTTGTGGCCTTGTCCCTGTGCCTCATGTAAGGCAGTTGTCCTCGTAGCTGTAGCTCCTATTCCACGTCATCCCCCACTCTCTCTCTATCTCACCCAAGTATCTGACCTTATCTGCTGTCCTTTTCGAATAAAGGCAAACACTCCCATAAAATAAATCTTTAAAAAAAAGAGTGATGAATGATTCCAAGATACAAGGGATCATTTTTAAGTGATTATCAAGATTAGCAAATCATTAAACCTACTGAACAGCCTCTAGGACCTACAGTATACTGTTAATTCAACATGAAGTCTGCAATTTTTTTGGTTTTAAAACTGTCTTAAATGAGCTGCTTAAACTCCTCCTGGGGCATTTATCCTGTCCATTTTGTTTAAAATTTGTCCTACAATTCAAAGAAAAATAACCGATGAAACCTTGTTCAACTCAAAGAGCTTGAGAAATTCAATCAGTCATAACCAATGTAATCTCAAGTCATGCTGAACAGCCATTTACAGAAATGGTTGTTGTGAAAGAGGGAGATGCAGAAAGAGGGAAAAGGAAGATGCAGAAAAAAGAGGGAGACATAGAAAGAAAGGAGAGCTGCAGAAGGAAGAGGGATATGCAAAAGAAGAAGGGAGATGCATACAGAGAGAAGGGGGGGCTGCAGAAAGCAGAGGTAGATGCAGATAGAGAGAGGGGGCTATGCAGGAATGGGGGATGCAGAAGGAAGAGGGACGTGCAAAAAGAAGGGAGGTACAGACAGTGTGTGTGTAGGGGGGTTGCAGAGGAGGGAGATGCGATAAGAGAGAGGAGGGATATAAAGAAAGAAGAGGGAGATGTACACAGAGAGAGGGATGGAGATGCAGAGAGAAGAGGGAGAAGTAGATGAAGAGAGGGGGGGCTGCAGAAAGCAGAGGGAGATGGGGGGGCTATGCAGAAAAAGAGAGGGGGGAGATACAGAAGGAAAAGAGACATGCAAAAAGAATATACAGAGATACAGACAGAGAGGGGAGGGGGTTGTAGAGGAGTAAGGTAATGCAAGAAAAGAGAGGAGGGGGATGCAAAAATAAGAGGGAGATGTAGAAAGAGGAGGAAAATGGATAATGACAGAAGGGGGGATGCAGACAGAGAGAGCTGGGAGCTGCAGAAAGAAGAGGGGATGTAGACAGGAGGAAAATGCAGACTGAGAGAATAGAAAGATACAAAATGACAGAAAAATCAGAAAAGCGGATAAAAGGAAGGAGCTGCAGAAGGAAAGGGGAAATGCAGAAAGAAGAGGGAAGTGCAGGAAGAAATTAATGGGAGATGCAAAAAGAAAAGAAAGATGCAGAAAGGGAGAAAAGGAGATGCAGAAAGTAGAGGGACCAGCAGGAAGAGAGAAGAGGGACACTCAGAAAGAAGAGGAGGGAAATGCAGAAAAGGGAAAACTAGGTGCTGAAAGAAAACGGAGATGCATAAGAGAGAGGGAGGTGCAGAAGTAAAGAAAAATGAGCTGTAAAAAGAAGAACAGATATCGTAGGAAGAAGAGGGAGAATAAGATACAGGAAGAGAGAAAAAAATGTGTCTGCAGCCCAATTGATCCAAGGGGTCCTTGGATTTACTCTTGCAAGGGGGTTCATTTGATCAAATGTAAAGTACTTGTAGATCTGAAAATATCTCACAGGAGAAAAGTTCTATGACTCGTACAAAAATCATGGGACATGGCTGTGGCAACTGCATGGTTAGAAGTATCACCATGAAACAGGAAGTTACTGTTAGTTAAACATCTCTACATGGTTTTAACTGCATAAAACTTGACTTGTGTGGTTCATAGTCTTACTACAAGCAAACATTAGGCACACATGGTTAGCAGCCGTAACAGCACGTTTATCTGCAGCCTTACACATTTACATTTTGCAATTCATTCCTTTTTTTATTTTTTAATGTGCCTTTATACATTTTGTTTTAATGTCTTTAACATGGATGCTTAAGTTTTTATTACATATTATTGTGAAAACAAAATCCCTAAATATCACCATCCATGTGTATGAACACATTAAAGTCTTAATGCTAATATACTGAACTCTATTTAGCAGGCAGTTTGCTCTAGAGGAAAGCATTTGCTGTTGTAAAGACACAAATTTTATTTATAACTGCAGTGTTTTCATGCAAGGAAGCTCTGTTTCTTGTAACTCTTCTACCTTTAATGCTCATCTATTCTCAGCTGAACCCCAGAGGATTTTCCTGTAAAAAGCTTTTACCAGCTCCATCCCCGACTCAATCTACAGCAGGTACCAAACATCTCTTGCAGCTTTGCTCTTCTTGCGTCAGGCCTCTGAGGAGTTTGTCACGGCCCTGATTTCCTTTTATCACAACATGATTAAAACCCCAATATGACTTTCCTCCATCACTCAGTATTCACTTTGCAATTCCACCATGAATAGCAAGGTGGGGAGAATATCTTTGACTGAGATGCTTTGGTGACACTAAAGGCATTGTATTTCATGAATACCAAATGAGACGCAGTGATGTTTTGCAGCTTGCTTTGACATTCTCTGTAATTGAGGTTGAAGCACTGAGGTACTGTAAGTGATCCTCTTATTTACTGAGATGATAATGGATGTGACACACTCTGCTGAGAATCAGAGCGAGGCACAGACAGTGATAATTTAGTTTTATCACATGTGAATCTAAACTCTACAGCTTGTAGCACCTCAGTTTTGATCATAAGGCAATGTACCTTTGTTCATGGGGTCCTAACTGAATTATCAGGTAAGCAGGTTAGATGTACCTGCTGTTTGTTGTAACTGAATTATAGATAAAGGGAATAATGACAAAAAATTATTGTTAACACTTCAGGCTCTGTGTGGGGCCTTTCAGAGTAAAGCCTTTGAAATTCTGACAAAAAATGCACATCCAAATATCAAGGTTGATGGTAAAAAAACATCCCCCAAAATCTGACTTGAAAATGCTTACAGCCATTAAGATAGACTCAGAGAAAAAAACAATTATCAAGATTAAGACAATGAAACCAATGACTGTCTGACTGACCTCATCCTGGCTGCTCTGCAAAGCAACATGCATGTGCCAATAGACTTGAAACAGCAATAGAAATTATGTGAGTTGTCTGAGCCAGCATCAGTAGAGAAAATAGACAAAGCAGAGGCTGTCTCATCTAAAAATAGTCATTTCAACCATAGTCTGTGTATAAAACATCGACTTAGTCTCAGTGACATCACCTTTTGGATTCTGACCGGGCATTATGAAGCACAATGATGCAGTAGCCACATTAAAATTCGTGACTCATCTTACTTTGGATCAATCTGGTAACAGACAAAAAAGTGCACTTAAAGTGGGCCGTACGGCTCCTTGCAGTTAGAGTGCACCCACCTGTGAGTCAATATAGCTAATACTCATTATTATGAAAATGTATGGCCTTTATGAAACCAAAATGGGTAAGCTATTTAAAAAATCCCTCACAGATATAAAGAATCGAGCTGTGAAAACCAACACTGATTTTTGTTTATCAGACTGTAAATGTGTTTATTCTGCTTTAAAAATTAACTTTTTAATGTGGCATCTAATCTGGATTCTCAAAGTTTTGCACTAAGCCTCAGGTGGGCATCCAAGGAACTGCAGTTACTTGCACCAAGGCAGTGGCTTCATTTTTCCATAGTCTACCATTTCAATGCAGCAGGATGCTAAAGCATACGTTAAACAATACTTTGCTGTCCAAAATTTACAAATGCATTCTCTATGCCAGGAGTTCCCCTAACCGTTCAGCCTGTGACCCTCAAAATAACAGTGCCAGAGACTTGGGACCCCCACCATCCTTGGCGGTGGTTAGATAATGTTGCACAAAGCATCTGTAGTGCAGTGTTTTTTAGCTTGAACTAATTTCAAGGATAATTCTAATATTTAAAAAGTCCTCTTTTTTTGTGTGTGTGTGTGGGGGGGGCATCAATGCAATGCTGAATAATGACTCTAAAGTAGCAGCTATATTGTAACTAAGCTAAACTCTCTTTAATGCTCACACTTTGCTGCCAATGTAGATCATTACCAGCTGCATTAGGCTGCAGTAACAGTCAGAAAGATAGTCTGTCTGTAACTTTACTGCCATCACTAATCACCTGCAACTGTTAGCATGTGGCTAACTTTTGTTGTAACTAGCCCAAATAGTCATGTCAGTTTTTTCATAGAGCAATTATTCAAGAATACTCACACCAGATTCAAACTAAATTTCACAAAATCTTACAGAATTTGAGTGGCACAGTTTAGAATTTAGGTCAGGCTGTTTTTTTTTATTCCAAAGCTAAAATTACATAATTAGAATGCTATTGTGGTTTTTGTTTTCCAGCTGCCGTATAGGCCCCCCTTGAAATGTTTATGAGCCTTGAACTTAGGGGGCAGGCATTACGTCAGCCCTGACACACTTACCTGCCTTCTGTTACTCTTTCCCTCACACACACATGCATAGCAAGTTTTTTTGCATGCTGTCATCCCCTTTAAATAGTGCTTTACTGGGCCAGCACGCATAGGCAGTAGAGGTCATGGAAGCGTTATCCATCAAACCATCAGGTAACATCAGACTTTCCCCTCTGACCCCTGAAATGACCCGACCGCCCACGTCACCGCAAGCTGGAGTCATTGTCTCTGCAGACTCTGTCTGTGAGAAAGAGATGACATCAGCCCCATATCTGCTGGGAGACACTTCCTGTGCACACGGCAGACCAAATATCCCCATCCTCCACTCCAGTCTCCTCTTCTGCTGCCCACACATGATAAACAGTCCGAGCACAGTCAGACAGCTGAGCTCAACTTTTTGGCTGTGAATGTGCTACATTTATAGAAGAGACATTGAGTAACTCTTCCACAATGTATCGCTATTTAGCTGGAAAAAACTAGAGACAGACTTTTTAAGTTTACAGCTGTTGTCAAAAGTTTTTGTAAAGGGAAAAGTACTAGTGGTCCACATCCAGTATTTTGTCATAAATGGTCAAAAATATGAGATCATCATAATATTTTCTTTGGAGCTTATAACGTTGCCAGTGTTCAGACTGATTTTGTCTTCAAACAGTTGAAGTTTACTGCGCACGCTATCAGTCTTTTTGCCAATAAAGACCTGAAGCTCAATTTCATGTAAACATGGCAACATATCTCAAACAAGATGTTCTACCAGGAAGAAAACGTGACTGTTTGGAGCTTTCTTACAGGTTTAAAATTGCAGGAGAAATGCACCATGTTTGGAAAAGGCAGAAACATGAAAAAGCAAAGGAAAATTGTGGTATCTGTCACGTTTATTACAGGCCAGAGCAACCAAACATACAGTAAAGTAGGTTTGCATCGCCCCAGGGAATAAACTACATAGCATGAGCTTGACAGGCTGCCATTATTGTTGTTCACTTTCAGTGGAGCCAGTTGGTAAATCAGTCTCACTGAAGCTGGTCTGGAGAAGAGCAAAAGCATCCTTTACACTAGGAAAGCTTTCAGTGTGGTTTAGGACTAAGTGATACGTCGCAATACTACTGAAATGGCAACGTGCGTAATAGTCACTCACAAGTATGTGCAATAGTCAGCGGCCTGGTGCACATCACACTGCTACTTCTGTGCGTCTGGATTTTAGCCAAAATCAGACATTTCTTGTTTCCGTAATGAACAGATATTTAAATGTGCCTGTAATCACCATCAAAAGCCAGCGTTTCTACGCAGCAGTCTGTCTGTCTGAGTCCTCTCTAATGCATGTCAGGCTACAAGTAATACTAGCTGCGGTTACATGAGCATTTTTTTCTCAATCAGATTCATGTATTGAGAAAAAAATGGTCAGCTGCAAGCCTGTTTATTTCTTGCTATGTGTGTTATTGTTGTATTGCACACTTTCTCTTGTGCTTCTATTTATTGTGTTGTTTATGCTGCTTTTATTATTGATCTGGATGTATGTCTTGACAGCTGGCTGCAAAACAAATTGCCCTTCACAGGGATAATGCAGTAAACCTTGAACCTTGAACCTTGATAGCTGCATCCTTGCTAGGCTTCTGCTCCTTTTTCTTTTTTCCTCAAATGAATGGTCTCATCACTCTCTTACCAAACGTATACTCTTGAAGTTTGCAAGATAGATCTGCCAGCCAGCAGACATGGAATCGGGCCGATCCCCTGGCTTTGCATGTTTAGATGGTGCAGCCCTTCACTGATGTACTGCAGATGACTTTATGTTACACACAGAACTCTGGATGTGGGACAGGAAGTAATTTCTGCCTAGAGGAGCATTATCAAAATGCCATAGTTTTGTGCAGCTGCTTTAAAAATCTCCATTAAAAGTCTGCAGGAGCAGAGTCAGACAATGCTTTTGTATGACCATGTCATGCAAAATGAGCCCAATCATTTACAGCCATTTGTGCTAAATGGATGAATCCCAAGTTCTTATACACCAGAATTTTCCTTTAAAGGTCTCAATCAGCAGTATCCTGGTTTTTTATAACTTGTTGGCAAATAAGTTCATTTTTTAAATATAGAGAAGTTGAAATTGAAGCTGCTGTGAGTCTTCAACATTTCTTTGTGTTGTAGCTTGACTTCCCTGCTTTTGTCACTCCTGCTCGGTGTGAGACATAAACACAGCCGTGCAGGCCAGCAGCGTGACAGACTAAACCAACCGATCTGACTGTAACAGGAAGTGGAAATGAAAACTAATCAGACTGAGTTGGGGGTCTAGGCAGGGGAATAAGGTCAGAAGGCTCTCTTTCTCTGTCAAAGTCGCTGCCGCTGCCCCCTTCTCTCCGTTTCTCTGCGTCTCTTTTTCTACCTCTCTGGCACTCGCTTGGCCCCAATCACAGCACCTGTTTTCCCCATCATCTCCCTGCAGCCTTCCCACTCTGTGCAGAGCGAGCGCTGCGCTGTTCTACGGCCCGCTGACTTCAAACATGAGCTACTCCAGGAATGATAATGACAGAAACATGCCTGGAAAAATCCGATATTCCTCCAAAAATACACTCTGCTCTTTGTGTTGCTGGACTTTTTTTTTCTGTTGTGTTTGTGAGAGAGTTATTGGCAGGAGATGGGTATAAGCTGACTCTGTGATTGATGGTTGTTCTCTTTTACCTGTTTATCTGTGCTTGGACGTGATCGGCTGGGTTAGTAAGGCTCCAGCTAGGCAATAACAGGTATTGGACTATCCTGAGAAGCACACCTGTCCCCTGCCAGAGCTGAAGAGTTATACACACAGGCTAACACACTCAGACATTCCCACTGTGCTCTGTTTCACATTCCAATCCTCTGACAGCATGTCTGCTTTTCTATGATCATATTCAAGGTTTGTAAAAAAATAAATGACACGTTTAGTTTAAAAGAAGTGTTTGTTTTTGTTTGACTGTCCTATGATTACTTTTTAGATAGATAATGGTCTTTATCTTGACGTAGACCTCCAGGCAGATCAGTCTGCGGCTCCACCACTGTGTCTCCATTGATCGCCTCAGTATTGATTTTCATTATATTTAATGTCCTCTGTGAAACTTTGTGGTGACTGATTAGGTCATACTTACAGAAATCATATGCAGGCTGATGGGGAAACTGGAGAGAGAGCAGCAATAATAAACTACGATTAAATGCACAATTTCACATTATGGACTCAAGCTCAATTACTTTTGACTCTTTTACTGCAAAGTGCAAGTTAGAAATACATTACATAATGACACATTGGCTAAAACGATGCACTATATGTCACATAGGCTTAATCAAAACCCATGCAGATATATCATGGCCCCTTTTGGTCAAAATTTTATCCATAGAAGTGATTTAGTTTTGTTAAATGATGAGATTTTTAAACTAATGAGCAAGACTGAGCTCACTTTTTGGAACAAAACTCTTTGCTTCTCCAATTTTGATTTCCTTCGAGTTTTTTGAGGATTATGTTTGGGCTTTAATGCTTTTGTTCAGAAGGGGGGATAGATATCTGGAAACTAGGTAGGGAGAGAGGGAGAAGGGAATGGCAGTAGGGGAAGGAGCCACAGGCTGGATTTGAACCCAGGCCACCTGCACAAAAGACATCAGCTATCAAACATCACTGTAGGCTACCAGGGCCCCTTTCTTATAATTTTTTGAAAAATGAATCTTCATCACTAGACAACTGCTTGAAGTTGGATGATAAGTTATGATAATTTTTGCCAAAAACCTGTTTGCTTTTAGGGCAGTGCTTCCCAAAGTGTGAGCCCTAGAGGTAATATCGGTGGTCCACAAGAGGTCATTTGCAAAAACCAAAAAAATCACAGAAAAACATCAAAACTCTCAGAAGAAACAAAAGACAGCCGGAAGTAGGGCAGGGAAATTAATCACAAATTAGATTAAATCACAGTATGGCCTGCTGCATTTTACTAATCACAAAACCTGTAATATTCCTTTAACTTGAAAAGTGTCAGAAAAGCAGTAGAATACTTTTTTTGCAGCAGAGATTTTATGCACATTATACAAACATTCAATTTTTTTTAGAATAAAAATTCCAAATTTACTTATGTATATATATTTTTTTAAATTTAAAACAAGATATACAAAAATGATCATCCCCTTCAATATAGCAATTGATATCAAATTTGCAATATAAACCAAAATATTTTAAATAAGATATTTCTTTCTTTTCTTTCTTCAGGTCTACTATCTCTAGAGTTATACAGAGTTGGGAGGCTTTCGCTGAACCTAAAAATCAGTCAAATTAAAGGTGAAACCCCTGTCAGGAACATTTAAGAGCAGCTTAAACTGTGTGAGCTGCTTTCAGATATGACAATAGTGCAAAGATTATCTCTTCAGTGCTGATGTGTGAAATGTCAGAACATCTTGAAGCCTCACAGATCAGATTAGTTCATGTGAATCAACATTAGTGCTTTCACCATGTATGACTGTGAAGCCTGAGCAGATTTCAGCGGTTACGTCATGCTTGTCAACATGCCGGCCACGTTGCAGATAAACCTGCTAACAGATGGGAAGTCACGCATCGCTCCCAGGAATGCTCTTCTCATGGCGGCATGGCATCAAGGCCTCTGCAGGAATGTATCAGAGCCCTCAAATGTCACCTGCTCGGCACTAGTCAGCATGACTGGCAGACATGAAAATGGACAGTTTGGCCATGTAAGGCTCTGGTTCCAGTATGGATCATGACTCATGGCTGTCTTATCCTTGGCTTCACAAAGACTCATATATGAAGAATTTATAGTGAGGACACCTGTTCTTTCCTCGGACATTTAAGGTTACTTACTCTGAACTTTTACGTATAATGATCTCTTCAAAGAATCATGTATGATCCCTTTTCACATGTAGACATCAATGCCTTTGAGGGGTCTTTGTATTCCCTCAATTGGTTGAATGTATACTTTTTATAAAGCATAACAGATATGATTATTGTGTGGTTCTCAAGGGAAAGACTAGTTAATCTTCAACTGCACTTCTTTTAGTCTTTGTCAACAAAGACCAAGTTATTACCAAACCAGCAACATGTATCGTCATTATACCTTCCATGTCCCTGGTTCCCAGTCTTTTTTCCTTAAGCCCCCCCATCTAAGAAAAGCTATTTCCTTAATAATATCAATCCAATTATCTGTTTTGGGGGGATCTATCTGTAACCATTTACAGGTTATGGCCTTTTTTGCTGCTACTGTAAATATTTTCTACAAGTATTCAAGTTCTTTCTTATAACTCTCCAGCTTTTGATACTCTGAACTCAGAGCTGCTGCTCCCTTGCAAGTTTACATGCATTTAAAGTCTTGCTTTACAATAATCTGACTTTTCTAACTGTATTTCAACCAGGAGAAATGTAATAATAATTTATCAATAATTTATTGTAAAAATTTTGATGCAATAGAAATGTGCACTGTCTCCGGTGATTAGGTATCGTGAAGACTTTATGTACTTTATGGGGTAGTGAGGCTGACGGCAGGAATAGGATTCCCCCTATGGAGTCTATTCAGTGGAGGTGGTTTTGATGAGGAATGTGGGATCAGATGAGTAGACTTCAGAGAGGCTGGACTAGATATTAGCTGCGTTTCCATTACCCTTCAAAATGCGCAAAATCTAAATAGCACAATGAAAATGGAATGGCAATGGAAACACCTGAGTTTTAAAAAAAACAATCAAATATCACTTAAAAAATGTTATGCTCTTATGAGGAGGTTTTTCAGACATTTTGAAACAGAAATATATCACAAAAGTGCAATGGAAACACTTTATCCGTATGTACAAGTCACAGGACAGAACGCACGGTGTCACATGACCAGTTCACTCTGAGATAACATGGCGTGGTACGTGTGGACAGAAGGGGAGATGAGACTTTTCTTAACATCATACTTGTACCCTAATACGTGGCTTTTGCCGTACATACGGACTCTGCCTCTGAACTATCATAGTAATCATAATATATAACTACTAAATACTGTTTATTTTTTCTTATTATTATTTCTTACCAAGTAGTTCAGTTTGACAGACTCAGGAAGTTTGGTTACACATGCAGTGCTAGAAGAATTGAAATATCAAAGCCTATAACAGAATCCAATCTGTGCAAAATGTTATTCAAACAATGACAGTCACATTGTGTATCCCTACCTTTTTAATTTAGCTTGAATGTAACTGCACCAGTAAAGTGTATAAATGCTATAGTGGGGACTGTAACAGGAACTAATACTGAATATATTTGCAATGTTAAATCGTAACTTGGCAAGCAGAACACACTGTAGTTGGGTGAAATAAGATGTCACTGGCAGGTTTCTTCATAATAGATAGATTATAGTTTATAGATGTACTTATAATCTGAAATAAAAAAATGGACTTGATTGAAGTTCCACATATTGTTGTATGAAGTGATGAGCCCTTTAACTCTGTAGAATTTTTACAGAATACTTGTCCAATAGTATGAACTTCTTTATGGCGCTATATTTGTAATGTATTCCATATTATTCATAAATGTGCAATCCAAAGCATGATTGAAATTTGAATTGTGTGACGTCCCTAAGAAGCCATTGAGTAAGTCACACAACAGACAGTCAGGAATTACCCTAAATAGAATGTCAGAAGTGCCATATATGGAGCGTGGTAAAGTGAGTAATGAGAGTCAGCAGAGGAAAAGGACAGAATGACTTATATAGCAGAGATTCTATGACGAGCGTTATGTACTACAATAAAACAACAGGAATGTAAAATATGTGTTATTTCCAGCAGGGTGAGAGATTCCATTGTTGCTGTTTGTTGTTCATGACCATATTTGATCACTTACTTACTCATGAGATTTCCTTTAGTGCTTGGGAAATCTTTTGTGCTGTTACAGAATCGCTCATTGAAATTTCTATGTAATGGAAGTGGAATCGCAATTATGAAACTGCTATGTTCTTCCATCTCATTTGTGAATCTCTTTCAGAAAGCATGACTAATGGAATATAAAAGCCTTGAATGATTGTTCTGAAACAGAATGACATTTTAAATGCACGCTCTCCCATTGTCCCAGACGTGTTTATTTTCCTCTTTTCCTGCCGGCTTGTGGAGGAATTGACTTTTGTTCAAGGAAATGCAGACACAAGGCTGAGCCTTTACAATGGGCTGATTTGGTGATGGGCCAAACCTCCTTCATAAGACGGAAGAGATTATAGCGAAGCCAAATTCCTCATCATTCTTCCCATAGTTTGTCAGAGGAATCCACCTTTTCCTTCGGCTAGCAGACTCTTCATCTCTCCCACCATCTGCGTAATCCTCTCAGATTGGGTCCATGACATCATGTGGTGATAACAACGTGAGAGCTGTCGGCTTCTTGGGGGAAACTCTTAAATAGATTGGGCCAAAAATCATAACAAAGTTTAAAGGATTTGGAAAGGTTTTGCAATGATGTACGTATGGACTGTTTGTGTCAGATCTCTTTCCTTTATGTGCATTAGAACATTTGGTTCTGGTTTCCAGTGCTTATAGAAAAAGGATCGAGCAGGTCATGCTCAGCCTATCAGAGCAGAAGTTCATTTTGGGTTCCTTCAGAAAGGAGAAGCCACCCACCAGGCGTCTGTTCCACCTTTATTTGCAGTCAGACATTGTTGAGGTGAAATTTGTTGGATTTTTAGCCCTCAAATGATTAATGACATCATGTGATCCAGTTTTCATTTTGTAATCTAACATATTATGCAACAGTTTGATTTGTGCAGATTCCTCGAAACATCCAGCGGGGGGTTTTGGTGTCTGCAGAGACGCTGATTGAATAACTGTAACCAAACCAGCGGGGTCACGATTCGTTACGGAAATTGACCACGGTCTGAACTCCCTGAAGTAGAGAGCGGTTCATCCCAGTTTCAGCTGTCTGCACTGAGATTCAGCTTCAAAGAAATGATATATTAAAGATTGACAGGATACGGCAAAAATATGTAACATTAATCCTTTATTCATTGGGTTTCTCATGCACATACTGTCCAGAGGTCTTTCATAATGTGTATCCAAAGGATTTTTATATTTTTTACATAAGCTTTGGATCAGTCCTTATAACTACTTTATTTCCCATGACTCCATCCCTGTGCTCTCTGACTTCTATGTCTCAGACTCCTTAGATTGAAAGTTTCCTCTCTGATCTTCCTGCTGATGATACCACCAACCAGGTCTGCGTTTATCGATCAATGGTTGCCTTTTCTAAAAAAAGACCCTCCCCCTGAAGCCTGTCTGCGGTCAATACTATAAAACCAAGAGCTCGTGAGACCCTCTCTTGTGTTAGCTTTACTCTGACAGGATTTTACCGGCTCTGGCTGTGATCTTGCCATCTTGTAATCCTTTTCTTGTATATTAACTTGGGTCCTTGTCTCACAGTAATCATTCAGAGTTAAGGTCTCTTGTTTGCTCATTTAAAAATCAGTTTTCATTCTTTAAAGATCTGCTCTAGCCTTCTCTTTCAGCTACAGACCTTTCCATTTGTCTTATAATGTCCTAACAACATGTGGGCCTCAGATATCACTTTACATTTCTGCAGATCTTGCTGAAATATTTTAATCTCTATTCTGCAGACTTCAGTTTTCCCCCTAAACATTATGACATCTAGAACTTCTATATGTGAAGAAATGGAAGTTTTATGCTTTGAATTGGCGAGCATTTGACGCTGGTGTACCATATAGTTTAACTGCCTTGTTAACACTTGGGAAGGAAATCGAAGCCTGCTTCTGCATTCCTAAAACCTGAAAACCTGTAACATTTCAGCTGATCGATACTGCTAATATCACCAGCGCAAAAACATTCTTGCAATAGGGAGCATTAGCGTGGAGTACATCAACATTCAGCATCAAATGAAACCAAAATGATGTTCCTTCGACTGCTGGTTAGGAAAATCAAGCAAAAGGATCTGGCTTTAGTTGCTGAAGGACAGTTATCCTCCTCATCTGCTCAGATCAGCAGTGAAAAGTTTTCCAAAACTTTGTAGCAAGTCTGATGTGGTAAAAATGATCAGTTCTATGCTTAAGATAACTTTCTGATAAATCAAGCTCTCATCTTAGTATATTATGATTGTTCAGACAAGAAACTTGTTTAAATACAGTTGTGAATAGGGATGGGGATGGAACACAGGTCCACAAAGACCTGCTTCTGTATTTTTCAAATAATCAAAAATCAATAATGTTTTAGCTCATTGATACTGCTATCAAGTCTCACAGGCTTTGTGATGTAACACTGATTTATTGTATAACTGGTGTAAGAATATACATCAGTTCTTGCAATGGGAACAAAAGCTAAAAGCACATCAGTATTGTGCATTAAATCAAAACAAAATGAAGCACCTTTAGTTGTCGGCAAAAGAATCTCCTGCCTGAAGCATGCAAATATACTGGGAGTAACATGCACTCATGTCTTTGACAGTTTTCTTCTTCATCTGCTCAGATAAATGCTGAAAAGTTCTCCCAAAGTTTGTTGCAAGTCCTGTTAGTTAAAAATATTTAGCTATTGTAGAAATCTGTGGAGGAATAGGCAGAATTGAAGTTAACTAGCAAACTTAACAAGCTTAAGGATGGTTATATATGATGCGTTCAGGTAACCTCAGTAAATTAGATGACTGTCCTGTATATCAAGATAAGTTTGAATGCGACTTATAATAACAAAAATCCAGTTTTTGACGAGAAACTTCAGTAAATATGCTGTGAATATGAGGAATGTGTTTGCATTCGAGGGATATTAAATAGATGTAACAAACTGAATCGTAACTTTGTAACTCAAGCTCTACTCTAGTTTAGATCACTTTGTCATCATATGTCTTTTTAACAAACAATAGAAAAGTATTGATAGTGGGGGTATCTTCAAGGGTATTGGTATTAATAAACATGAACAATCTGCTTCCCTAGTCAGTCTGACTAAAATAAGTCAAACATGGATATGGATGTGTGCCAGTTTAGCTCAGTTTGCTGGGTTTGTTGAAAGTGGCATGCTGTTGAGGCTGTTTGGGCCATGTGGTAAGACAGGTAAAATCATGGAAGGGGGTGGCTTTCCCACTCTCTCTTGCCCTGTATTTCCCATCTCTCTTTGACTGTCCTATCTAATAAAGTAAAAAAAGCCCATGAAATAATCTTCCAAGGAAAAGGATGTTGTTATTTCACCACTATCTCAATTTTGTAAAACAGACTGTTAAAGTCTGATAAAGTCTAAAAAGAAAAAAATCAATCAAAAAATCAAGAAAATGTTCCTGTTGGACAGTCAGCACTGTTTAAATCTCCAGTTCCTCATCCATGTCAGAGCGAGCATTAGAGAGGGAAATTGAAAAGAACACTGGGTTTACAACAATGTGTTGCATTGTACTACTTGCAGACAGTTTGAACCCTGGAAAGGAAAGGATTGAATTAAGCATATTTTGTTGCCGATGCTCACACTGCATGGCATTAAGACACCCTCTTAAAATTATTGAGATGAATTTATCTGTTAGCGTTTGCAATTTTTCATTATACATTATACATTTGCACCTCTATCTTTGGATTTAGAAATAATTGCATGAAATGTTTAACATAAAACCTTTCAATAGATTCCTTCAACCTCTCTTTAAAAGAGCAGTTTAAGTGATGTGACTATAGTAATAAAATTAAAGATTAAAGTGAGTTATTCTGGTTCTCTTTTTTCTGCATTCAGCAGTGATGCTTTGTCAAATCTGATTTATAAGATCAGCGCTCCAAGACATCTTTGAAGTAAATCATGCCACAAATTTTAGACTTTCCAAAAAACTCAAGTTCTTCTCATGCAAAGAAGTCATTTTTCTAATAATATTTTGATGAATTGTGCAGCCCAACTCTCTCAACACTGCTGTCTTTTAAAGATGAAGGGTTGTGTTCTACTGCAAAGGTTATGGCATTGGAAAGAAACAGGTCACGCTTTTTTTAGCTGATTGAAACCTAATAGATTTGAACTAAAGTCAAAAGAAGGGGAACAAAACATCCTAGCTTACTTGGCTTGCTCCATGTCAGCTGTTTCTGAATTTTCAGTGCCAGTCATTGCTCCACTTTCCCATCACTGTTATCTTTGTCATTCTATTTAAAATTACTGGCTGCCTGGGTCTTTGTCTCATGGTGTCACTGCTGGCACGAGGGCACAAAAAGTGTGTCAAGTGTTTGACAGCATGCATGCATCTGCTCTTTAGAGCGATGACTTCATGGCCTTAGCTGGACTCTAAACTAAACCAGGACCCTAAATGATCAGCCTTTGTTCGGCACACAATGGTGTTTGCTATCATGCACAGCCCTGACCTGTGACTCTAAAGTGAGGTATTAATGTTGGCATGCAGTCAGCACTCTTCTATGTGTGCCTGAGCAGCTGTTGATTAGACAGTTTAGGTTTGACTCGGGCTGAGTGTATGCACGTGAATGCTTGTCTGATTATATATGCATGCATGGCTCTGTGAGCGTGTGCTGTCTGTTTGGAGAGCTGCATGTGTCCTCTTGACCTCCAGGTTGAACTCTGTGGCCTTGCCCCTGTAAGGCAGAACCCAGGGCTTGCTCTTCCACCTTTGTGCTCGCTGTAATGAGCACACTTTAGGTGGCTTGTTCCTGTGTCACGTTTATTCGAGGGTCTGGGTGTCCTAATCAGTATTCTGTTTTAGACGTGCAGTGGTGTCTGAAGTGTTGTGATTGAATCTGACAGCCTGTAGGTTCCCTTTGGTGGACTGTCTTTTATGGAGGCACTGATAAAACACTTCAGTTTTTGACAGCCCTCTCCTTGAAGAAGATGGATAACTTTTTAACAAAAGGCTAAAAATATGAATACAGACAGAACTCATCTGTAAACCCACTGTACAAAATGCTGGCTGTAAACAGGGTTGTCATGGTACTCGAATATTATTGTGTGTTTTAGGGTGATGACCTAATTCACCCCCAACTGGCCGCAGCGCATGCTGTGGAAATCTGAAGATTGAATCGAAATTGAAGTGTTTTTGGCTAAGGCCGAGCAATTAACTGAAATCTTGATTGAATGGCAACATGGCCGACATGTTAGTATTTTCAAAACGCAGATGGTGCAATATATCTTGATCCTGAAATGAATGTCAAAACACTAGTTTAAGCCTCTGAGACTTGATTTTTTTCTTTGGAATTAATTTTGTAGTTTCTCTCATGTATTTGGAAGTATTTTTCACCCAAACATGTCTTCATATGAGGATAATAGGCATATCTTACTGTCGAACATACAGACAATAGTGTTTGTACTTGTACTTTTCTTTCCTGATGATGGACCGCAGGCCAAGTATGAACTAAATTTCCATTAAAAGTTCTGAAGGCCCTGGAAATTTCCTTGAAAACTATGAGAAATTTCCCAGAAATTTAAAACAAAAATCAAATTCCCTTTAAATTCAACAGACATTCCAAAGATACTGATAAAAGTTCCTAAGGAATTTTTAAAAAATACATTAAATCAACCCCGAAATGTCCTCAAATATTCTCTAAATGTTTCAGTAAGCCTTTCTGCAAATCATAAAGATTTGCATTAAAAAAATCACCCAAAATTTACAAGAAAAAACATTTAAAAGCAAATTTCACCCAAAATTTCTCAGCAAATTCCCCCAAATTACAAGTACATTTTCTTTAAATTCCATTGAAGAATTGCAAACGAGTTCACCCAAACTTCCGAACAATTTCAAATGAAAATTCAGGACTTTGATGGAAATTCCCCCAAAATAACACAACATTTACTAAATTTCCATGAAAGTACCTAAAAAACAAATCATATTCCAGCTCTCTAAAACAAACGAACCCCCCAAAAGTTTCCAAGAAAATCTTAAAATGATTCCAAACGAATTGTTAAAACTTTTATGGAAATTCTGAACAATTATCCAAAAAAATGTTACTGACTCAAGTGCCTTTCTTCTGGAATAGTTTACACAACACCTTATGTTCCATAATTTTGAGCATGTTTTTATAATCAAAATGAAAATGACAAAAAATGACAGTTCATACCAAATTTGCAATATGCACCACAACAATTGCATATTAAATTGGGAGATTAGTCAGGGAAAAATATGCAATTCGATTTTTTTCATGAGTTGTTTAGCCCTAATTTGGTTGCTGGTTTTGGTCAGTTTGTGAAGCAGGTCTCCATTTACAGAGGCTGCAGTCCTCATCATTCTGGTCTTAGAGTCGATTCCAGGTCCTGGCGCTGTTTGGTGCATGTCTTCCCCCCTCTCTCCCAACTTTCCCATATCAACTCAGCCATCCTATCAAATAAAGCCAAAAAATCCTCAAAAACAATCTGGACATAAATCTGATTGATTTGTTCTGGAGTGCTATGCAGACGGAGGATGTGGAATTGGAAGTTTGGAAATGGTAACTGTAACTCAGTCAGGACCACTTTGTGGAGAAAGACACATGATTAGCGGTTATAAATTTTTCTCTTTATTAGCATTTATTAATTTTGCTCTCATTGCTGTCATCTATATTTGGCGGTGTGGCTGTTCTGGGATCCCCCTGCCTTTCCATGTGCCTACATGGAAAGTATCAAGCAGGAACAGCACACATTCCTACTCTTCCTGTGCCTACAATGAAAGCCTGAGGCAGGGAGAAAAGCAGCATTAACGCCAGAGCAGAGCAGGCATCAATGTCAACAGACTGACATTGATTAAGTCGGATATAACATAGAGGAGGAGCTGGGGTGGAGGAAGGTTACAAAAAGCAGTTTGTAGAGGGAGCAGCAAAGCATAACCAAGCTAGAGCAGCTTAAATATGGAAGCATGAGTATGATTAACCCATAGCGTCCATAGAGCGAATCAGCTGGCTGTCAGCTGATGAGAGCTTGCGTGAGATCAGATTGACACTGGCTTTAGGCACTCAGTTTTGGGTTATTTCTTTTTTTCAAGCACTAAAAACTGCAGATGAACCCCTTTACACTGTCCAAACTACAGAAATGTTGCAAATTAGGAAATGCTCACTCACTTGTAGTAGCTGCTAGTTAAAAGTATGAGGATAGATGTGTTCGCTAGTTTTTGATACTCTCATCTATTGAAATAAGATATTATATTGTGTTCCACCATGTGGCATCAATAAGTATTAAAATGTTGAAAATTCTGACGACTTAGTCATCATTATGTCTGCTTGTATCAAGATGAGGATTCTTTCCATCCCACGGAGGACAATATTGACAGATTTCCCAATATTAAGTCCTCCATCTGGCATCAGAGTCTGGAGTCTCCTGAAGCTTCCACTAAAATCTGAGTGAAAAATAGTGTTGATAATATGAAAATAACCCTTGTTGAAAAACAGTACATCTTAGTGTTTGGGCAGTTTTTTGAGATTGTTAAGAAGAGGCTGATTACTTTTGACTGACATCTTCCTTATTTTGATCGACACCTCCTAGGCTTTTCTGCACAGTAATTTAGCTGTTGACAGTCAGTCCAGTGCAGCCCTAAAGATCATGTTGGGCTGTGTCAGTCATTCTTAGTGCACATGTAGGAGCCCTGCCATCTCAAAAAGGGTGAATTAGTATAACAGGTCAGTCAAAATGGGTTAGAAATGCATTGCTATCAGTATCTTAATCTTTTTAAATTAAAAGCAAAAAAAGATTAGATTGTTGTGCTGCTCAAGGAGACCTAGAACTGGTAAAAATGCTTACAGATCTTTACTTTGGAAATGAGGTGATTAAATGAGACCCAAAATATGAATATGTTTTTTCCTAGAAGAAAATCTAAGAGCAAATCAAACATCGAACATAAAAACTGAGGATAAAAGCGTGTTTCTTCAACTGAAGCGAATCCAGTTTTTCTTCTCTTCCAAGAGAAAAACTCATTCAGGCAAACCTTTCATCAAAGATTGATTATAGAGATAATATTTTTATTCATGCAGCCTCATCAGCACTGAAAATTTTTGATTCAGTGTACCATGTTGTCTCACGATTTGTCTCTGATCTGGGTTTCTGCATGCATCATTGTCTAGAGGGAGAAAGGCGGTTTGTCTTCCTTTACATTAGAAGCATCCTTCTTTATCAGGTGATACTTGAACTTCCTTCTTGTTTATATTTTCCACTAACTCCTTATATGGTTAGAAGCTGTTACCTTTGCTCTCATCAACTTTTGTACAGTACTTATCCTCAAAATTGCTCTGTCTTTGGTTAAACAACTTTTAATGTTGTTGCTCCTTCATCATGGTCCAAGCCATAATAAACCACGGCATGATTTTAAAGCAGGTATAAAGCATTATTTGAGCGGTATATGTGCATTTTTCAAAGTTTAAATACAATGTTTAATCATGGTTCTGTAGCATTAACTTTACATTTAATAACTGGTTGTGCCATCCTTGGCAGCAACAGCTGCAAACAAACGTTTGCAATAACTGTCAATGAATCTTTCACATCGCTGTGGAGGAATTTTGGCCCACTCTTCTTTGCCGAGTTGTTTTAATTCAGCCTCATTGGAGGGTCATCCAGTATGAACGGCCTGTTTAAGGTCATGCAACAACATTTCAATCAGATTTAAGTCCAGACCTTGACTAGGCCGCTCCAAAGCTTTCATTTGATTTTTAAGCCATTCACTGGTGGACTTGCTGGTGTGTTTCAGGTCATTTTCCTGTTACATATCCCAGGTGTGCTTGACTGATGGTCATTCTCCTTCAGGATTTTCTGGACTTTTATTCACAGAATAGTCTTTAGGGTCATCCGGATGTTTTTAGTCAATGGTTGTGGCCTTGGAACTCTCCTATGGAGGCCATTTTTCCCGGTCTGTTTCATATTGTGGAAGCATGAACACTGACCTCAACTGAGTGAAGTGAGGCCTGTAGGTTTCTAGATATTGCTCTTGGTTGTTTTTAGACCTCCTGGATGAGTTGTTGATGTGATCTAGGAGTAATTTTGTCAGGCCAGCCACTCCTGTGAAGGTTTATCACTGTTCTAAGTTTTCTCCATTTGTGAATAATGGCTCTCACCATGGTCTCAAAGCTCCACAAATACTTTTGTTCTTGAATTTTATGATATAACTGCATAATGTGTTTCTTTTTGAGATCTCTTAGCCTACTTCATTTTGTCAGACAGGTTCTATTTAAGGGATTTCTTTATTCAACAGGTTTTGGAATTCATCACAGATGTGGCGAGTGAAACTGAACTCAGCTTTTCAAAAAATGTAGTTAATCACAGTTAAGTCATGACTTAGCATTTAAACTGCATTTTGTATTCTGGTTATGTATTAACTGGAAGCGTATCCATCTTTGTCTGTGTTTTATACTTAAAGAACTTGGTTATTTTTCCTCTAACCCAGGCAGAAATGTGATGTGTCTTCATTCTGTAAAGGATTTATCTGAAGTGATTCCCTGAGTGGACAGACGTTTGTTCTTCCCTCTGTTCAAACCATGGACTCTGACCTGATTTTTGTTTTCCTATCCTTCTTTTCTAGGGTAAAGGAAATCTTTAGGATCTGTATAAGACTTTTAAAAAGATTTCTCTGGGCGGTTTGCCTTTATTGGATTGGTCACAGTAAAAATACAGACAGGAAATAGTTAGAAAGAGAAAGAGAGGGATGGTGTGATGTTCAACAAGGATTTCTTCCTGGAATATAAGCATGAACATTGCAGTCGTTATGTCTTAACATCCAGTCCCACCAGACACTTTTATTTGTTTCCTTTAGTCTAACCATCTTCTAGGCAGCAGAAACTGCGGCACATTCAGGCAGATGGAACAAGAATAGCCAGTCTGATTCCTAGAAAGAAGAAAAGGTTGAGTATTGCATAACAACCCACAAATTTGCATCCGTATAAAGAACAAATGCCAACTTTAGAACTTCCATGATATGTTTAAATGCTGCATGAAAGACTTTTAAAATCCAGCAGCAAAAGGAGCAAACACTGGATTAAAATAGCAGCATTCAGGGAGATAAATCGGCTGTGGTGTTTGGAGTGCTAAACACTTCTCATCCTGCAGCAGACTGCTGTATTTATCAGCATTAACGGTGCAAAACCTTGAAGAGCTGGAGAGGAAGGGGCGGCTTTGGATGGAGGCTACTAGAATTCCAACAATGTTCCACTTCAGACCTACCACCAGGAGGGTTTTTCTGTGACTGCTGGCATCGATCGCTGGAATGAAACGATGTAAGACCGAGTGGTAACTGTGGAATTTTCTCTTCATCTGCTCTAAGCTTTCCTAAACCGCTGCTGATGCTTCCACGGACACCGTCTCAAGATGATAACAAAGTCCAACCAGCTGTGAAGTACTCTTCCCTTAAATTTAAGCCAACTCCTGCAGCAGGCCTACGAGCAGGCCGACACATATACACATTTACACGCAACCTAAGGCTCAAGGTATTCAAACCCTTATAAGGTAAAATCGCAGGTTGGACCAGAGTGAATCTGTTTAGCAGCATCCCGGGCGATCTTTGGTATTTGTGGCTGGGAAAAGCATCAAGTACGCAGAAAAGACATCCTTCAGTGTTTGTTTTCTCTGCTTCCCTGTATGCATCCTGTGGTTCTGACTGACTGGCTGCTGGCATTACGTAAAAACCAGACTGTGAGCTTATAGATTCTTTTCCAGCTCCGTTTTGGTAAATGATTCAGCAGAGCCTGACGAAATGAATGTTTTCAGAGCTTGGTTATGAGTATAAACAGCTTTCTTTTTTATTTTCTCTGGCTTCATGTGGTTAATTTTCAAAAATGTGTGTGTTCCCAATGCCTGTATGCTGCACATGTTGGGCGACGTGACATTTTGTGCAAACGTGCACCATTTACCTTATATTTATAGATTCTGGTAGACTTTAATTCATACTGATTTAACATTAGCAAGATGGCGGCAGTCATTTAGACCATTTTCACAATTATATTACTTTTAACATTGCTGAATTATAAATGACAAAGCTGCTGGTCCCTGCATTTTCCTAAAATGTGTCTGTAGTTTGATAAAACCAGGCTTAAGAGGTTTGAGGCTGTTATAGGATAAATATGCCACTCTGTAGTGCTGATCAAAGGTTGTTTGAATGATTCCAGGAGTGGCTGTACGTACACATCGTCTTCATCCCGCTGTTATGAGAGATACTCCTCAGAAAACATTAATTAGGCCAGGGGTTCTCAGCCTTTTCAGTCCACGACCCCAAAAATAAAGGAGCCAGAGACTGGGGACCCCAGCTGTACCTGAAGGTGGTTGAACAGCCAGGAACATTCAAGAATAGTCGTGTTCAGAAAAGGCTGTCCATAAGGAGGGATAAAGGGGGAGGTTTCTGGGACCCAGCCAAACTGGGGGCCAATGGAGGTCAGCAAAGTCATGGTCAAATGTGAAGTTAAGCTGGGAAAACCATATTTATATTTGACCTGAATAATAACCACTCTTATCAAAGAAACATATCTTTATTCATTTAGCCTTCCTTAGGCAAACAGAACCTTTGTTAAAACGTAATTTAAATGGATTAAAAATGGCAAGAATTGGTAAACAATGGCAAAAAGTGGTGAAAAGGTGTTGAAAACGGATTTTTAAAGATCATAAATGGGTTAAAAGTGGCAAAAAATAGCCAAAAATGTGTCAAAGTGGCAAAAACAGGTGCAAAAAGTGGTTAAAGGGGATTAAAAATTGGGTGGCATGGCTATAAAATGCAAAAATGGTGGAAATTAAATGGAATGGGATGAAAAATTGTTATAAACAGGCAAAAATGGGTTAACTGTGGTTAAAATGGGCAAAAGGAAGTGGTTGATAAAGGCAATAATGGGTCAAAAGAGGCAACAATAGGCAAAAGTGGCAAGAATTGGTTTGAAATGTCTAAAACAGGCAGAAAGAAGTGATGCAAAGGGTTTTAAATCAACAAAAATGGGTTTTAAAAGGCAAAAATGTTCTAAAATTGGTGTTAAAAAGTAATGAAAATGCGTTAACATTTGGTAAAATTGGTAGAAAGTGGCAACAGCATGATTCCATCTGCTGAGAAACTTTAAGGAGATGCTGTTTTCCTTTTCCAGCAGGATGTGGCACCTTCCCACAGATCCCACAGATCAAATAGCTCTAGCCTGTTAGAGCAAAAAAAAAGTAATATTGATGCATTTTAAATAATGACTCAAATTCCCAGAAGTGTATGGAAAGTTTTTTTTTGTTAAAATGTGACTATTTTGAAGACTTTTTGGCACAGAATGATTATTTCTAGTTCTTTATTCCCAAAGAGATAGAAGAACAAGTTTGGGCAAAAAAAAAACTCTTAGCCAATAAGGTTTACTGTGTTTAATACATTAAAATCTTTAAGTTTTAATTTCCAATTTTTTTCTTCTTTTGTCTCTATAGTCCCATAAATTCTGAATTCCAGTGACATTACTGCAGCACACATATTCTTGAAGCCCACGTTGTCCTGATGAAAAGGATGTTTAGAGCTTCACTGTGCACCACAGGATTGATGTTTTACAAGCTTTTAAAGACAAAAAGTCCAGGCGAGACACAATGGTTAAAAATAGCTGAGAGCTCAGAAGGTTAAACTCTCAAGTGCTGATGTCTTTGGTTGTTCATGTTTTCATGCTCTTGGTGCAAAACAAATTTTCTTTGGTGCAATGAAGGTTTCATTCATTCATTTAATTATTCAATAAGAACAACAAATTCACCTCTGTATAACCCAACAATCAGTTTCCTGTAAATGCAACCCTTTTATGTTTATTTCATTAAAAAAGGAGATTGAAATTGAATGTCTAATTTCTTGATTTGAGTTTTGGATGTGTTGTCTTTTGAAAAATACTTTTTTTTTCATGTGGAGTAGTTATGGCTCACTGAACATGATGGCAAACTTTATTGCAAAACATCAGGAAAAACTCAAAAATATACTTGAGTGTTTCTTTCTATAGAAGGTGGCGTCATGCAGTGAATGCAATACTGTCTGTGTTATGTATCTGTTGTAGTAGATGAAGAATTTGTAATTTAGTAGTCTGAATGACCTTTCAGTTTTTTTTTTTTTTAAGGTTTGGATTCTATCCCTTCTAGTGCAAAGTGTGTATAGCTATGCAAAAGTGACTATGCAAACCTGAGCCTCCAGAAATGTCCCTCATGTCCACCTGTAGTAGGGTAAATATATTTTCAACCCTCCAAACAGACACTTTTATTTCATCATAAATCTGCAGTGCTACTTCCTGCCTGTACCCACTGTTTACTTGCGGCTTTGCATGTCAGCACTTCCATGGGTGACTATGTGTACAAAATGCAGCATTTTCATTGGTCGGGGCGTTTCAAAGGGAGCTGTTCCTCTCTTGGCACTGTTTGGAAATTGCAGACTTCCTTTTCATCATAACAGCTGGCCAAGCTGGTGTTACCCAGCAGGTCCTGTCATTATGATAAGCATACTAAGAAATCAGTGGTGAGTTCTAACGTGTTGGGAATAACTAATGGTTAAAATGGCAACAGCCTTGGCAGCTGTGTTTATCGTTTTGATGGTGTGGTGCATTGTTTTGGTATTTTGCCGTGAGCTGTTCCAAACCAGGACATATAAGGGGTTCTATTTTTGTCCAGACATGAGACACAGAGCCTGAAAACAGGGCCGACCTAGTCGAATCAGAATGTATTGTCCTCCTATCCTATGGTAATGACCGTTTTAACCATAATTTATTCAGTAAAGCTCACAGAAATGGCAACTCAACAATCCCACAATGCCCCCTTCTACTCTTTTTATCACCAGCCAGTAATTATGTGCTTCAGTGAGAGGAATGCAGCTCATTCATACACAAACACACAGACTCACCTTGATTAGCAAACCTAATGGATCGCCGTGCTCTGTATTCCAAGAACATTCCACAAAGCAGGAGGCCATATAATTGCTTTCTACAGTCACAACCACAACAAGCATTACAGAAAAAAACACTGCCACTTTCCCCATCTTTCCTCCTAAACATCCAATTGTACCTGCACCACCATCCTCATCCTCTTTCAGTTGACCTTCCCTTTTTCTGCCCTATTAATCTGTTAATGAAATCATCCTCAGATGCCTCATACTGACAGTAAAATCATCGTCCTTGCAGAATAATGCACCTTTTGGCTTGCTGTTTTGCTCCCTTGGCCCAGTTGTACCACAGACTTTATAGTTGAGTCCCTCCACTCTTATAAACCGTCCGTATAAAACTGTAAGCAACAGCTTCCAGTAAACAAGCTCTGTTAAGCTAACCCCTGCTGCCTGTCCAGCATGAAACAGCAAAGAGAGAAAGTGAACTGAAAGTCAAGCATCCCTGGATTTCTCTTGATCTTATAGGGACTGGAATGTTTAAGATAAAGCTGCTTTCTAATGACATTACTGATGTTAAAATGGTAGTACAAGGGCCTTTTTTGCACTGGCAGCTCTCAGTTTCAATTCAAAGCCAATGTAGTCCAGTGCTTCAGCACTTATTCCGCAGAGAGCGACAACAACAGTCCTGGTGTCAGCTGTTTTTGTCGCAGTGCTAACAGCGCCCTCTGTTGAAAACAGTCAACCTTTGGAACAACAATGTGCTTGTCCATGTCACTTTTTCTCGCAGGCCAGGACTTATGATACTAGCTTTGTCAAATGGTAGAAGAGAAACACATTAGGCTCAACTTTTTAAAGGTAAAGTGTCCAGGTCTACAGCTGCTGCATTTGAGAGGAAAGAATTCTTGGTGATATTTCCTTGAATAAAGGAAAACATAAAGAGCATGGAGCTATTTAAATGTTTGGTACGGATATTACATGGAAAAACAGAAGCCAACTCTTGTAAGAAATGCTCTGAAACCAAGGCTGTGGGTATTGCCAGTGAAAAAACACAGTAGCTATGTACACATCGACATGGCACTAACTGGGGCTCCAAAATTTGCCATGTCAAGGACCCCCATGCACAGTAGTTTAGAACCTGACTAGGGCTAGTCAATTAATCGAAAATTAGATTAAATCACAATATGGCCTGCTGCAGTTTTCAAATTGCAAAGGTGCAATATTTCTTTGACCTGAAATTTATGTCAAAATACCAGTTTTAAACTTTTTTTTTTTGCAGCAGAGATGTTATGCATGACATATCATGCAATCATTCAGGTACCTTTTTTAGAATGGTCTACAAAAAAATCCTACTTTCTTCATTTCTGTACTTTTTTCTTATTAAATATAAGAATGACTGCAAGCAATAATCAATATCAGTGCAATAACTCATATCCAGTTTGCAATATGATTCAAAATCATCAGAATTAGACACTTTTAAATAATTTTTCAGCCCTTGCAATTGCAATGTTGGGGGGAAAAAAAATTGCAATTAGGTTATTTTCCAAAATCGTTCATCCCTACTCCTGACAGGACCCTCCTTTTCAAGTCGTGTCAAGTTAGGTGGCAGAATCATAATTAAACATGCGACTTCTTAACTTCTCCTGTCATCTTTACTAACCATTATTTAACTTGCTAGTAATTTATTTCATTTTATGCCAAATCTTTTAAAAGCTATGTCTCAAGATTAATCAACATAAGTGTTAAAAGTAAAGATATATATTTAAACAAATAAGGTAATTAAATTCATAAATTGAACATATGTTTTTAAATGTTTTTGTCCTTATTAATTTCAGTTATTAATTTTTTTTATAAACTGTCATTTGAAGTTGTGGCTTGCTAAAAAAAAATAGTATTAGTAATGGTGAGGATCCTTTATTCATTTAGTATATTCAATATGCCAGAAAACAGTCTGGTGGTGTGCATTTTTCTTTTGAGGAATTTAAAAGTGTCAAAGAAAAAAAAAACTCAAAGATATTTATATGTAGTGCTAACATGCACCTTAAAGGCATATATTAAACTGTTATTGTCCCAATTTATTTTGTCAGTATTTTTTTTTTTTTTTCAGTTTTTATCCCTTCAGTTGAGGTTTCAGTGACCCTGTTAGGGGTCTAAAGCTCCATAAATAAGGAACATGGCCCTTGATCGGACACTCTAGATGGACTGTTTCATATATTAAGTGCTTGGGTATATTACACGTTCATCCAGCAAAGGGCAGGGCTTTTCACAAAAGTACTGGGAAAGTGATTGGACAATGGTTCTATCTGTCAAATTCGTAAGATCAATCAGAGCAACAAGATAAAATGAGGTAGTAAGCGTGCACAGCCCCAGTTGTAACCTGAGCTTGACAGACAAGGGCTGTCGTAGTTTATGAAGATGGAGCTTGCAAGTGGGAAAAACTCAGACCGGACAGTAGAAAAAACATCTCTGTCATGAGAAGCTTTTAGCTTCCAGCATGCTGCTGTACTACAACTGCACCTAAACTACAGCTACATTTACTCTTCTAGACTACAGCTTCATCAGACCTGCTTCCAGCAAAGCTAAACCCTGCCGGTAACTGCCGCCTTGTTCTCCTCAAATGATGCTGATTGATCAGCTTTGCTCTCAGAGTGAGCACAATTATTTCAGATTGGAGCTTTAAAAGATGAATTTCCCACATTACAGAAATGGAATCTGGCCATTCCATCTGCTTTGCAAGGTTACATGGCACTGACTGATTGTGCAGAATCATTATTTAGAATTGCATCCATAGGTCTGTTATAAAAATGCATGCATCTCAGCTAATGCTGCACACAAGGATAGATGCGCCTTTTAAAAGCTATCTTTATTAAAAATATTGAGATGGGGGAGTTACTTTATTGCCGTTAATAATCAAAGAATTTCTGTTCCAAGAAAAACATCTTTAAAGTCAACGTAAGACCAAACCATGGCATCAGTATCTGTAGCTGTGAGTCTAGTTTTGACATGCACACAAGTAAATCTTATTTTATTCATTCTATATTCACAGGTTTCTCTGATGTGTTTTCCAAATAAGCATGTCCTGTGCAGAGCATTACATCTTTCTTTCAGTTCAAATATCTCTGGGTGCAGTTAGGCTTCATTTGGATCAATCAGGTTTGAGCTTGCAGACTTGCCTGATGAAATCTAATGCAATTCTGTAACATGTAAATGGCGGAGTGTCTGTGTCTACAGTGCCTTTTGTGCACATGTAGCACCTGCATCAAACCACAAAGATGCTCACGTTTCCATTTGGCATTTTCATCCGCAGAATAATTTTCACAGTGGAGTGAAATCAAGCTCGCGTAGGAAAACATGTTGTTTTCACTCACAAGTGCAGCCACAGTCAAGTTTGCACACAGTCATGCATTCTTTGTTAGCTTAACTTTCCATGTCGAAGCAAAGGCTCGGCCGGGGGCTATTTTCCTACCAGCTATGCTCACCCAATGAGGTCACACCATCCAGAATCCTGAGAATGTGAAGAATGGCGAGGTTTAAGAGCTCCTGAACAGCACTATATGTTATCAGATGGAAGAGGGGCTGCTTGAGAGGGGAGGCCGAAATGTGATCCACTTTTATAATGCTGATATGAGGAAAGGGGGTGGGATTGACATGCTTTTTTTACTTTTATAACCTCTTATCTTTAGGCCACCTTTAAAAGCACTTTAATTAAACCATACTTTACTAAAGTGGTCTTCTGGGCACAGTATGGTTATTATATTATCCTTCCATCATAAGATAGATTAAAAATTGCACTCTTTATTTGTCTGTTTGAAGTTTTGTAGAATTATTGTCCCAATTCAACCCAAACTATGTTGCAGATTATACAAGGAATTACTTGTGAGACCTGAACTGAACTAAATGTAGCAAAGCTGCATGTTTATGACCTTTAAGATGTATGTTTTCTTTGGTAAAGTAGGTCATTTGGACTATTTGTGCACAATAGAGCCTTTGTAAGTTGAGTATTTAAATTAGGTAACATTTAAAACCAGTCCTTAGTGTAGGCTCTTGTGATTCAGTTGACATGAATGGAATTCAGTTTATGTATTTGATAGGTATAATGCAATTGAATATGATAATGTTGTTGTTATTATTTATTGTATTGCACGTGAGGGTTTATAGCTGTGCTATTTTCTATGCTTGTCCCTTTATGGACCTTAACTCGTTTGCACCTCCTGTAGGTGTCGTGCACAGTTTCCAAAACTCATTGGTTTATAACACACCAGATACCATTGCAGTTTTCCAACAAATTACAAGCTATTACAAAGTTCATTTTACAGCTCAGTATGACATGGATTCAGGAGCTCCATGGGACACCATGTTAGATTATCAAACTGAGGTCTGCTCTATATTCTGGTTCAGAGAGTGCTGTAAAGTGTGGTGGCTCCATCTCCGACTTCTTCCCATTGATTCTGGAGTGGTGCGTCTTTGCAGTACCTGCACTCTCCAGTACCTGTATGGACTGGATAATGGGGCAGGTAACAGGGGCAGTGAACTGTGGAGTGTCGTTTGATGATGTCTGATCTGGACTTTGCCGATGATGCTGTGATCCTTGCCAGGACTGTAAATGTCCTTGTGGGGGCTCTTCACTTGCTGAGTAAGGAGGCTGAAGTGTTGGGAATGTATGTGTCCTGGGCCCAAACACAGATCCAGGCATTCTGAGTTGCCTTGGATGCCACAGTTGAATCTGTGACTGTGAATGGTGACCCTCCATCTGGTAAATGAACTTGAGCTTGTTTAGTGTTTCTGTAGTCATCTGACTACTTTAAGCACCTTTACACCACACGTCACACCTGCACATTCACACCATTCACTCCATTCCCTACACATGCAGTGATGCCAGATATTCCTATGGAGAATTGGCCATCAGTAATACTTAACCATCAGTATTTGCTGATTCCATTCAAATGTCAAATGCCTTCCAGAAGTCAACTGCAAGCAACCCTCTTTTGAATTCCCAAAGCACTCAGTGAGGACGTGAAGTTCCAGGATGGGGTCTACCATAGACCTCTTCAGGCATATCAGTGTTAGATCAGCAGATGAGAGCATGCAACCACATGAGGGAGGTTTCATCACCTGCCTTGAGCATCTCAGCCTGGATCCTGCATATGCCTGGTGCTTTCCCGGCCTTCCCTTGTTCAACACCTGTTGAGCCCTCCTCCATGACCATCACTGATGGGCATTAGAAGTGTGCTTGTCCCCAAGACTAAGTCCACGTTTATGTATAGACTATGAATCAGTGGCCTAGAAACCTGCTGCTCCCTCACTTTGCTGTTTTTTTCTTTGATTAGTAGTTTATTGATGTTTATGCAATGCCATGTTAAAGAGACGATGCACAAAACATGTTATATGTATGAACTGTTCTGTAAATGATATTAGCCAGAAGCTGGTTTGTGCTCTAAATGTATACTTGTATGCATTTTTTGTGGGTTTCCACAAAAATCTGTAGTTTGTGTGAAGCAGACAAGTTCAGAAATGCCAAACCCTGTGCAACAATGTGCCTCCAAAAGCACCCTCTGTAAACATGGCAGCTCCACAGGTGAGGCAGCAAATTCCACAGGAGACACTCAGTGGAAAGATTATTATCATAATTCATTTTTTCCCTCCAGTGTTTAAACTATTTGGTGGCTCTTTTGGAGGTCTAGACTTCCACTTTGTGATTCATCATAATGATTAGTATGCAACACAAACCACAGAAATCTGAGATCGAGGAATGTCTGTACTTCCAAAGTAAAGTGTCCAAAACAGCGGAGCCTTACATCACAAATAATTAGAAGATCCAATCTGAATCCTAAATCTCTGAATAATTAGACTTTTCATTGTTTTTGTTATCTTTGAAAACTCCTTGGACTTTGAGTTTATTATCAGTGATGTTTTGTAATGATTATGAAACCAGTTATTTCCTGAAAGACGAGATGTCCTGCTGTCCAGACGTGCAGACGGAGTGGGTGTGGGGGGGTGGGGGACCAGGGGTGGGTAGTCTGTATGTTTTTTTGTGACGGGGCTCAGGCGGAGATGCTTGCTATTCCCTCAAGTGTCTGGAAAGCGTGCTGTTTCCATTACAGTCTGTCTCGTTTCACGGCTGCAGAGGTGATGTTTTTGCATGGAGGCCGGTGGGTTAGGGGGCGATCTCTGTGGCCTTGAGAGTGCAGGCCTCAGTAGTGCACAGTGAGGGTGAGGGAGGGGAATGACTCTGCTAGACACACATGGGTTACATGTGCAGCTTCAAAGACATAGCTGCATGGGCCTAACCGCTGGCAGCCTGATATCACTGACAGGAAAGCAGGACAAGACTGCCAAGGTCTCGTTTCAGACTAGTTAGTCAGATGGTTGGTGAATGATAGGCTTAATATTCTGCCAGTTAACAAGCTGCTAAACATGCCAATAAAGAAGCATGCTACGTGGCATGCCTGGATCATTCCTTTATGCACCATTTCTTTCTTTAGATTTGAGCTTTTTGGACACTAAGAGAGAGCAGAAACAAGCTTAGAATACAAAATTAGCATCACATTTCACTTTAATGGAGCAAAGTAGCAAAGAGCACTCTCAGCAGCTATGGAATAGCATCATGATTACTGTTGTGTACACTATGTCTCTGCATGCAGACTGGAGATGCAACAACTGTGAAAATCATGGCTGATAATATTGCAACTTCTACATGGCAAACACTAAGTTAGCTGAAATGACAACTTCTCTGGCACCCCCCAAAAACAAAACCTCTTATCTGAAGAAGCAATATATGAACAAGCTATTTAGCATAAGTTTCATATACCTACAATAAACATCGCCCACTTTAGGGGTGTGTAGCATATCATTTGCTGGTATCTGCCAAAAAAGCCTCTATAATCCATCCATCCATCCATCCATCCATCCATCCATCATTGGCTGTCTGTCTGTCCGTTCCTGATTTTTATCACAAGTTAGTCATGGCTTTTCTGTGTGGAGTCTGCGTGTCCTACCATGGCGTTTTAAGGTTCTCACCAGGTCCCAGCTTCCTAAGACATGTTTTTTAGGTAAACTGGTGACTCCAAATTGCCCGTTGGTGTGTGTGCATACCTGTTTGTTTTTCTTTTTTTTTCCCTACAAGTCAGCCCTGTGACTGACTGGTGACCAGTCTATGATGTACTCTGCCTCTAACCCCACTGGCAGCTGGGATAGTGCCAGCCCCTCTCAACCCTGAATGGGAGGAGTGGTGTGAAAAATGGATGGTTGGTTTCTGTCTACTCCTGAAGGGTTTTTATCTGATAAGTGCAACACCTTCAATATCTGGAATGTTGATAGAGGAGATACTATCCATTTATCCAGCAGCTGTAGAGCAGCAATATGATTTTTGTGACATAAATTTCTAAGTTAGGATTACTGAAATGTTTTGACTTTTGTCTCTGTTTTTGGAGTCTGACACCCATTCAAGGGAATATGTAGCTTTTCGGCAGCTTGATGTCCAGCGGTTTTAATCTAAAAGTAACTTATTCAGTTATTTTGTGCTAAACAGTTAGTGCACAGAGGTTTCTGTGGTGTTTTGGAGAATAAAAGTTTCATGTTCTTCTAGTCATGAACATTGATAGCAGTGAGAACCTGTCAAGCCCATCAAACCAAGACAGTTAGTTAGAATATGCTTTAAAGCTCATTAAAGGCAGTGAAGTTGATTTAAGTGATCAACCTCTTTATTTCTATCACTGTGCATCACTTTTTCATTACTTGTCTTACTGGTTGTTATGGATACAAAGTGAACGTACATCTACAATAAATGCTTGTGATGCTCAATGGAATAAATTTGATTTGCTATTTTATTCACGTCTTCATTTCAGTGATTCTCAAACATCTTAAGCATACAATACTAATGTCGGGGATAAGTTTTAATAAGCAGAATCAATGAAGACACAATGAACAGGCCATTTTTGCATGAAAGTACAAGATATCTTTGGAGTGATGCAAAATCCATCAGCATTGAAAGTATCAACAGCAGTAAAACTTTGTGGAAAGGGTAACAATAGACCAGGTACTTATTTTTAATTCTCTCATCATGCAATTATGTCATACCCTAACATAATACTCCAATTTAAAGACAGAGATTAGACCTGTCAAATGATTTTTGTCCTGATGCCCTATCTAAAAGAAGTTTTTAATATTTTATGAGGTAATTTTTCTGTTGTTTCTCACAGTCAGAACATTTTGTTGCATCCTTAATGCCTCTTACATAACCTCTAAGTTCACTTTGTACCAGTGACACTTCCTTTTATTGTCTTTCTTGGCAGTTTAATGGCTGTTAGGTGAAACCCAAACGAATGTCACACTTTAAGAAAATAAAAGCTATGCATAATAGCCCTGGATTCGTGCTACAATACTAATGAAGTGCAGGACATCTTTCTGGAGTTCAGCTGGAGGGCTCATGATTCTGCTCAGCAGAGGTGCTGATCCCTCTGGCCAGTACATGAAGGTTGTTTCCATTTCATAAGAGTTTTGCGTCAGAACAAGAAGTGTCCTTGGCATAAACTTGCTGTCTATCACCTTTTTATCTACGTTGCATTATTGCAATCAAGCAAGCAATGGAAACTAACCCTCCAAACGAATGTTTTGCCCCTTTTTTGACCCAATTCATGTACTCATGTATTCATTCAACAGACTATTAATAAGAGCAGTATTTAGCTCTAGTGACACCACCCTCAGTAGATTACCTCTCCAGAGCATTGAGTTTTCCATTTTGGGCACCACCCTCTTGGATTTGGAGCCAGAAGAGACCACATATAAACCAGAGGGTGGATACCCAAGAGGTCAAATGATTTGAGAATTAGGTGGCTTGATGCCTCGAAGAAAACTGGCTGTGCACTGAGTACTGTGCAGAACTTTTAGGCATGTTTGAGGCTTCATTAAGGGCTAGATATGGTGAGTAAGCCGCCTGGATTGACACAACCCCAGTTGTGCTCTGTATGTCTTTGCATATTACCAATGGGAAACTAATCTGTTAAAAAAATAACAGTCCACACTTTCACAGCGGAGTAGACGTTGCAAGTAAGCATGGCCTAGGGTACTCTCCAAGCAGGCAGTAGGGTTGCAGTGGGCCCCTGGTTGTGCTGTAGATGTACCAAGGGCCTGAAAACTGCCAGCGGTCCCCTGGCATATTACTAGGGGTGCAAAGGCCTGGACAAAAAGAGATGCCATCGAGCTTGACCTTGGCTCTAGACTTTTGCCACCCTTTCATCCCGTCTCAAGCCCCAGGTTGTGGCACATTATGTACCTGCGGTGAATCCTAGCGCGTACATGCCTAAAACTTATGCACATAACTGTGCACATCTATCACTCAAAGTAACTCTACCCTCAATAATAATGTATAACTTTTTCTAATAACGGTCAAATTGGTAAGTTACTCCATGATGCAGGTCTGTTCTCTTGCCATGGTTTAGTTAAATTGATCAGAAATAATTTTGTGCTCTTTGTGCTTGTAAAGTTCAGTTTTGTAAACTTGGCTCATTTTTGATAGCCTCTAAAGGCCTTCCTATTCACTTTATAGCACTTTTTTTTCAGAGTCAGAAGTGGCTTCTTTACTCTGTTTTGGTTGGTCCTTTGAAATGCATAGTATTAGCATACCTAACCATGTTAAAGGATGCTATTGTAGCCCAGCCATTATGTCATACTGTCGTAGTTTTACTGGACCCACTGACTGATGCAGACAGTCAATAAACCCTGCAGGGTAAAATGTGTGAGTGCTTTCTCATTGTGGGTTATTTAATAGATTCTGCACAGAGGGGTTGTGTAACTCAGCTTGCCTTCCACATCCCTAGGCCCGTGCTTGTGTTGTGCTTAATTGCTCCTAAATTAACTTTGGAAAGTAGGTATTGATTCTGGCAAAACCCGAATTGTAATTGACTCAACAATTATTAGCCACTGTGAAAGCTAATTTTGTTGGCACTCGACGGGCAGCTGTGAGGATCAGAAACCCAAAAAACTGTCAGCAAAAACCAGAAAGAAGAAGTTTCAGACTACAAAAGTGACCGTTCACTACAGCTGTGCATCTTTACAGGTCTAAAGATTTGATCTGATTATGAGGCCAGTAAACTAGATTTTAGTATCATGATTTATCAAAATGCACTGGAGCCTTGGTTATAATATAAACTGTAGTTTATTGGATAACACCTTAAAGCATAATAACAGTAAAAAGTATTAATATAAATACTCTCATTTCAAGAAAAATTTTTGCATTTCTAAAATAGCTTTTAAAAGGCATTGAAATGGAAAGGTTCTTTTAAATTTAAGTTAGTTGTCCAAAACATTTGATATACAATGTTATAATATTAAATTGAATCAGCTTCATCACCTTTGTCCTTCAGTCACTATCTTACATCTCGAGGGTAATCATCATCATCTCTTTGCCCTACTAGCACTTAAAATCAGAGCTTAAAATGTGACCGAGTGTCACCACTTTTCTGCGTATTTCTACCACTGTTAATGCTTTTCTGCCCCTTTTTGCCATATTTTTGCCTCTTAAATTCTGTTTCCTCTGCTCTCTGCCTGGTGACAGTTTTATGCCACTTCTAAACTCTGATGTTTTTTTACTATTTGCGTTATTGCTTTTTTTTTTTTTTTTTTTTTTTTTTGCCATTTTCTGCCCATTTTTCACCCTTTTTGTGCTGCTCCTGACACATTTTTGCTGCCTTTTGGCTGCTTTTAGGCAATTTTTCGCCTTGTTTAACCCATTTTTGTTGCTTTTACCTTCTAGGTGATGACTTTTGCCACTTTTAAACCATTTTTGGTGCTTTTTTTCTACTTTTTTCTCATTGTTGCCACTGCTTTTTGCAACATTTCACTCTTTTTTTGGACCTTTTTTGTTGACATCTTTTTCCACCTTATTGCCTCTAAAAACGAATTATTGCTGCTTAATTCTTTTGGGGGATACTTGTTTGACACTTTAAACCATTTTGGATGCTTTTTGCCATTTTTTTTTTTTTTTTTTGGTCACTTTTTGCCCAGTTTTGTTACTTTTAACCTTTATTTGACACTCTTCCTAGCCACTTCTTTTTTCCACATTTGACCCATTTTCTATTATTTTACTAAATTTTGCAAATTCTTTGTCACTTTAAATACATTTTTGCAACTTTTTGCACATTTTTTTTTCTCTCTTTTCACAATTATATGAATATTTTAAATCAAACTGTCTTTTTTTGTACTTTCATTTCTGGCACCCTCACGTTTGTGAAGTTTGACATTAACTGTTCAGTTTCAGTGGCACATTTAACATTACCAAAAAGGTTCTGTTAAGAAAAGGCTGCTTTAATAACAGTGGTAATTACAGCTTAACTTTACAATGGGCCATGGTTTTCCTGACCTCCATGGGCTCCCAGAGTAGCTGGGTCCCAGAAAGCTCTCCTCTTTATACCCCCTTATGGGCGGCCTTGATCACGACAGTAAAGATATGCTGATAATTGAAACGCACTGAAACCTGCTGGTTTTAAACTGTCCCCAACAAACATAAGAGTCCCTCCATTCTTGGTGAAAAGTATTTTTTGCTGCCTGCGTTCTTTTGTAGTTCTCCCTGACTCAGGATTTGATTGGCTGATTGGCACATAATGTGAGTGCTAAAGACAAGGAAAGCTGTGTCATTTAAAATAAACGCTGAAAAGCATTCAAAGCAGCCCTATTTGAAAGGGGAACATTTTTCCCATAGGACCAAATTCTGCAAGCAGCTGCTCTGCCTCTGCATCAATGCAGAATCTGTCTGTCTGCATCACGATGCATGGAGGAAAGGATTATTGTCAGCATCTCTAGCATTCAGGGGGTACTGCAGGAAGAATATAGCTTCCAATTTACTGGAAAAAGCTTAAAATAACTCCTGTAGACTTCCAAATATCCACAGTGGCAGCTACATTTCATGCACGAGGCTGGTGATGTGGAAACATTCAGATATAAGAAAGGTTTGTAACCGATGCCTCTTCTAAAAGTAACAAATGATTCACTGAACCTGGGTTCTTCCAGGCCTGCTTAATTCTTCTAACACATCATCATGCAGACTTAGCTACCTCACTACTTAATCCCTGCAGGATGGTTAACTCCACATGGTTTTCTTCTTGAAAGTCAGATCCTTGGATCCAGCGCTGCTGGTTAACATTAGCACCTGACCTCCTGTTTCAAGCTGAAACGAGGAAAAAAAAATCTTTCTGGGAAAGCCCTTCATTAACATTTATGGGAAACCTTTTAGCCCATCTAGTTTTTCCCCTTTCAAGATTGAAACACATAGTTCTTTCCCTCTTTTTTCCATACAGACCCCTCCCATATATAACTTCATATGTCTGTTTTGGGAAATCCCTCATAACGGGCAGTTAGCCTGTACTTTGCCTGGCAAACTCTGCTTTTTTCCCCCTTTGGGATCGCATCCATCACATTCTTTGGAAATCATGGGTGTTACCATGAGGTATGATGGTGTTTTCTTCTGCAGAACACACTGTGTTTCCATGCTTTTTTTTTTTAGTGCTCTGGATGGGGCATAGCGGAATAACTGCTGGAACACCTCAGCCATGAAAAGAATGCAGATATGAAGAGAAATAAACAGATCTTCTTGACAGCCGAGACAGTATGCGTGGCATCAAAGGTGGTCAGATTCTGCAGTTATATAAGAATATGGCCAAATTCCTGTTCAGATTGACAAAAGCGTGAACAAAAACAGTATCAAAGCACATGGTGGGAGGAATTTTTGAGGGAAGAGCACTTGTCAGTCACGCAGATATCCAGGGAGGTCAGAATTCTTTGACTCCAGCTCCCTGTGTTCTCCCTCTGCACTGGTGTAGCTTTCCTGACCTCTTAGCCGGGAGTTCCTCTTCCTCTGAGTAAGCCAGCACCATACACTAAGAGGACTCCCTACGTGGGAGGGAAGAGAAAGCGAGAGAGGGGGAAGCCTTCAGCAAGAACTTCATCTTAACATGACTCACTCAGGACTCCCCGCCTCTTTTCTCGACCCTTCTTGAAGCTTGATACTCCCTGCTTTGCACTGCACTCCAAGCTCCAAACATATCTATCTCCTCCCCTGGAAAAGGCCGCGGTAGGTCAGGCTGCAGGCCACATAAATTCAGACAAACTTTTGCAGAGTGTTTGGTTGGACATTCCGTTCTGTGGCGAACCTTGGGCCTCACAAATGTTGAAACAGCTTAAATATGTGGGAGCTCTGGGTATTTTAACTTTGACTTTCCAGGGGCCTCAACCCATGGAACGAAAACAAACACAATGGGGATTCCTACTCAAATCATCTCAATTGAATCATCTTTTGGTAAACGTGAGCTGGTGCCAAGTTTTGATTCTGTAAGGGCAATAAGAGCTGGTTAACCGCAGCCCTCGGAAAGCCTGACAGGTTATGGGAAATGTCTGCTGGTGACAGTTGACAGGAATTCCACTTTCCGTTTAACTTTGGTTCCTTTTTTTTTATCTAAAATCATATGCACTTCCACAGAACCACCATGGCCGATGTCTACCAAAGCATTTCACCATCGAACTCTCCATCCTTTTTCTGTTGTCAGTCTACACTGCCAATTCTAATCAGGAAGTCCACACCCTCCTCCTGCTCATCTAGAAGAACACACAGTACCCACAAAAAGTACTCATTCCCTTGGATATATTACCTTTTTATTGATTTCATAAATCAGTCATGGTCAATATAATTTGGATTTTTTGAAGATAAACCTTCAAAAACTCTTTAAAGTCAAAGTAAAAACAGGTTTCTAAAAAAGTAATGTCAATTAAATAAAAGCATGTCAGGTAAAATAAGTGATTAATTAAATATTAATCCCTTTAAAGTGACTGACCTTATTCAACAGATGTCCAACCAGTGGTAGTAGTCTCACAATAAGTGGAATGGGAATCATCTGAGTTCAGTAAATGTGTATCATGTGATTGTAGTACAAAAGCACCTGTGTCTGGAAGGTCCAGTCATGGGTTAATCAGCATTCCTGGCTACCATTGCAGCATGAAGACAAAAGAACACTCCATGCAACTCAGAGAGAAGGTCATTGAAACGTATAAGTCAGAGGATGGATACAGAAAATATCCAATACACTAAACATCCCCCATAGTTCAGTAAAATCCATCATCAAGAAATTGAAGGAATATGGAACACATGTAAATCTGCCTAGATCAGGCCGTCCTCAAAAACTGAGTGACCGTGCAAGAAGGAGACTCATGAGAGAGGCCACCGAACATATGACTACTCTGAAGGAGTTACAAGCTTCAACATCTCAGACGGGAGAGACTCTGCATACATCAACTGTTGCCTGGGTTCTTCACTAGTGAAAGCTTTATGGGGGAGTGGCAAAGAGAAAGCCACTGCTGAAGAAAACTTGGATTAAATCTGGACAAAAAGTCGCCAAAAGGCTTGTGGGAGACTCCACATTCGAGTGGAAAAAAAGTTCTTTTGTCTGATAGAACCAAAATGGTGCTTTTTGGCCATCAGACTAGACATCATGTTTGGGGGACACCACAAACAAACCATTCCCACTGTAAAGCATGGTGGTGGCAGCATCATGCTGTGGGGATGCTTCTCGGCAGCGGACCCTAAAAGGCTTGTAAAGGTTGAGGGTAAAATGAATGCAGAAAAATATAGGAAAATCCTGGAGGACAGTCTTTTTCAGTCTGCAAGAGAAATTTGAGAGCCAATGACAGAAAAAGCAGTTTGGCTTTGGCAGAGACTGAACAAATTTTTCATGGGCAAAACCCTCATACTCAACTCTGCTGCTAATCCCACAAAGGCATGTTCCTTACAAATGTTGCATCATTTAAAATGGAAATAAACAGACTTTCCAACAGTGTAAGATTTATTGCCACGAAGCATTGTTACAGCAAAGTCATGATCTACCAAACATAAATTTCCTTCCTTTTTTGCTAGGTTTATATGTATGATGAGAGTGCACCCTTCAACAGTGATATCAAGTGGACACCTCCAAACACCAATGTTTTGTTTGTTAGGCCTGCAACGGTTTTGGAAGGCTCTACAGTTAGAGTAGTAACTCAGAGACAACCCCATCCATGCTGGCTCTTATGGTTATCTACTCTCCTTTGTGCTATGACATTGTCCTGTAAAAAGGCAAACGAAGAAACAAAAATATACTGATGCCAAAATTACAGACCAGACAGTAGCAGAGAGAATAGCCTGTAGAGTGATGTGAGAAAAAGGACAGGGAAGGCAGAGCCAGGGGGAGAAGGCTGTTAAGGCCAGAGCTCACACCTAGCAGACCTGGAGAAATATCAGTCGCCAGTAGTCAGCATATGGCCAAATATCAGTATCAGCATTTTATTCCACAGATTTCCTATGAAAATATTTTTTTCTAAAAGGACTCTAGGCTGGCTCTGCTACAAGTTGTGTCTTGTCTGGCTCTGTTTTCACTCTCCACAGTCTCCCTAATCTTACCCACAACAGTGTCACACTGGCTAGATGTCGTACTTAATAGCCATCCTCAATTTCTCATAACTGATTTTTATTGTGAATGCTTATTGTTTCAAACATGTGCATCGGTCAACCCCTAATTATACCCACCAGGTTAAACTGTGTGCATTACATCCCACCAGTCGTCTATTTTCATTCAGTAAAAGGGGAGACAGGAGAGAAATGCTGTGAGGCAGAGGATGGGGAAGGCAGAGCTAGGGTAAGAAGCCTATTTAGGCCTGAGCTTGACCCTGCCAAGTGAGGCTGTATGTACTACCTTCTCCTAGTGATTTTTTTTCCACCGCTCATGTCGTAACTGTTCATTACTCCAGAAATACAAGAGAAGTGACTCATGGCAAATAATCGATTGAACTTGCCAGTGTTCATAAGAATGCTCTTAACAGAGGCTTTTCCAGAGAAACAGTCGGGTCAATAAAATAATCTGGAATCATATTTCATACTTATGTTTTAGAGTTTGGCTTCTCATTGTTTGTTGTAATCTTTGTTATCTGAGCTGCTAGGACAGTGTAGGAAAGAGACTTTGTATTTCACTGAGTTTTTCTCCTCAGGTCTATGAAATATTATTATTTCTTGTGTTGGAAAGCTGTAAATCTTTCTAAATATTCTTCGGGTCCCCTCATACTTATATTACAGACTTATAATTGATCTGAAAAGCTTAAACCTCAAAACCATATTACGATAATATAATTGCACAAAAACAAAGGCAGGCTTCAGGTTTAGTATGATGGATTACACAACCCAGTAATCTGAAACCAGTTTGTGCTAATAGGATTCTGAAATTATTTGGAAACTAATAGATTGCTTGCATGCTATCTGTTACATCCTGCTTAGCTGTAATATTATAATCTCACTTGTGCTTTGTTGGTAATGTGCAGTATTGTTTGTAGTTTATTTGTATTTTCCCTGTTTACATCTGGATTGGTTTTATTTATTGATTCTACTGTAGAGGTAGCTTCATGTAAGTTCAAACATAGTCTGACTGTAATAAAGACAGATTGAAACATTCTTTCCCTGATGGATCAAATAAACAAAAATATCATATCTGCAACATTTTGGTCAGTTTTGGACAAAATGCTCTACTAGTTTAGATCCGGGGTTCTTACAGTTGGGGTTGGGACCGCATTGGGGGTCGCGAGACACTAAGAAGGGGTCTCCAGAAGCCTTAATAAAACCAAGAACACTTTTGAATTACACTGTTGCCACTTCAAACCAGTTGTGCCTAATTTTGACCTGTTTTTATCACTTTTTCCCACTGATTTGCTGATTTTAACCCATTTTTTGTCATTTTAAACTCTTTCCACCACTTTTTATAAGCCTTTTTTTCCACTTCTAAAACAAATGTTGCAGCTCTGCCTATTATTGGCTCTGTTGACACATTATTGCTACTATTAACCCCTATTACCACTTTGTAAGCCGCATTTTATAATTTGATATGCCAATTTTTGCCAGTTTATGTCAATTTACATCCCATTTCACCAAATTTCCACCTTTTTTGCCACTTTAATGCCATTTCAACCACTTTTGAACCCCCTTTTATAACTTAATATGGCCATTTTTTACCACTGTAACCCATTTTTGCAATTCTTTGGGGTTATTTTTTGCCACTTTTTTTTTTTAATTTTTGGCATTTCTAAGCAATTTCTGCTACTTTTAAAATCTATTTTTCCCACCTTTCCCACCATTTTTTGCCATTATTAACCCTGTTTAGCTAGTTGTTACATTTTTAAGAGGGCTACTTACTACACCAATAAATTAAAGTTTGTTTATTTGAGAAGAGTGGTTGTTATTCAGGTAAAATCTAAAATACCACATCTTAACTTTACAATGGACCCTGATTTTGCTGGCCCCTAGTTTGGCTGGGCCCCAGAAAGCTCTCCAATTTTTCCCCATTTATGGGCGGCTTTGTCTGCACATGACTTTTCTTGAATGTGCATAGCTGTGTTCAACCACCTTCAGGTACAGTGGGGGTCCCCGGTCTCTGACACCTTTATTTTGGGGGTTGTGGGCTGAAAACATTGAGAACCCCTGGTTTAGATGAACATTGATGTCTCCATGGTGCAACCAAACAAAAAGCCCCAAAGCACTGCTCAGGAAGGTTGGAGATCACGCACTTAATGTGGACGGCCAATTCACCCATAATCCGAGGTCCAAAACAGAGGCAACATCCTGGGCTCCACCCTCTCCTTCCAGTCCCATATCATATCTGTGACTAAAGCGGCCTTTTTCCATTTAAGAAACATCTTCAGATTCAGCTGAGACTACTGTGACAGAGTCCTGTCTTGGGTACCTAACAAAGCCCTGGACAGTCTCCGATATGTCCAAAACTCCACTGCCAGGGTTCTCACCCGCACTAGGCCCTGGCAGCACATCACCCCTACACTCATCCACATCAACTGGCTCCCAGTTAGATTCTGAATCAAATACAAAATCCTCCTCCTCACTTACAAATGCCCTTTCCCCACAGTACCTCTTCTGACCTTCTTCACCCATATAACCCGACCTGGAACCTCCAGTCCTCAGACACTGGCCTTCTTACTGTTCCCACCACACAATGGTGGACCTATAGAGATAGAGCCTTCAGGACTACAGCCCCCATCCTCTGGGACACCCTATCTGAAAACATCTGCAATGCTCCATCCTTGGATATATTTAAAAAACTCCTCAAGCACCACCTGTTCACCACAGCCTACAGTCTCTCCTAAACCTGCCCTCCTACACCCACCCAACTTAGTGTGTCTTTTGTATTGCGTCTTTATCTTCTATAAAGCGACCTTGAGTCTCATTAAAGGTGCTAAATAAGTCCAAGTTCTTTTATTTAACTGTATTGTATTGTACTGTGTTGTATCTATAGCATTGTTTTTGACCTTCATATAATTTTACAAAAATGGACTCAAAATCACCAGTATTTTCCTTTGTACTGTATAGAATTCATTATAATCCTAAAGACCTCTGGCTCACACTAGGACTTTATACCAGAGCACTTGAAGTGTGCTCACCTTGAACTACAAGCCTCATCAGCCTCTACCAGAGACGTGGGCGGTCCTTAGTCTGTCAGCCCATGGGTGACACTGAACAGAGTTTCCCACCAGGGTTTCCCCCTTGGAGAAAAAAGAAAGGGAAGTAGAAGGTCAGTCAGCTTCTTTTATTGATTTGCCCTCTACTTTGTCAATACTCCACATACATGTCCTTGCTTTAATGTTGAGGTATGACTAACATATCATAGCTTCAGTGTTTTTTCTTTTTTGCCTAGAACAGAGTAAATTATGAGGATGACTATCAGCTTATCAGAGAAGAGCTGAGGACATTTATGGCATCAATTTGAATAAATTGTAGAAGTGAAGAATGACTTTTAAACAAAGTAGCACTCTGAGGATTTCCATTAGGCCTCCAGTTTTTGGAGTATTTCAGTTTTTTTGTTCCATTGATGTCATTCAGCTGAGGAAATCTGGGCTGTAAAAGCCGTTTATTGGCAGTGCTTGTTGGTGGTATAGAGCAGAGCAACCTCGAGGGCATGCAAGCTGTTCTTACTGAGTACAGACAAGCATCAGTGACGTCCAGCATGCATTGCAGCAGTGCTAAATGATGTTGCTGGACATTTTTTCCACATCAAAAACTATAACTCTGCATGAATTCTTGGTGTGGATTGTAATAGGATATTAATCTAGCTTAGTTTTTACAAAGTGTGCTAATGCTTGATAAGATTTTTATTTTTCAAGTGAGCCTGAGGTGTAATATTCCATGAGGTAGGTGAGTTTATTGGCTTTTCCACCTTGTTTGGGTATATAGGTTCATTCTGTGGGGGTCAAACCCAATAAACACAGAGGAGCCGGTTCCAAGTGTAGATGTATTTACTGAAGCCCCCTCTGGTTTTTCCGCATAGTGGAGGCTCACGTCAGTTCAGAACCAACAGTCCCCTCCATCCTTCTGCTCTCCAGCAGCTCCTAGCCTGCAGCTCTGCTGTATTTGTGGAGCCGTCACAGTGAGAGGTAGGCAGCAGACACATTCTTTACAGGCCTGCTGATTGGAGCGAACACTTTATTTGCACTGGGACAGACTTTGGACTTGTCAAACAGACTCATATTTCTGTTTATTTTTGCAGCTCTCTGCTCTGCTTGGGTGTCTCCCAATGAGAGTGAGCACCAGAAAGGTGTTACAGTACAAGAGGTCACTCCTCTTTTACAGAGGAAGTTTCCCTCTTGCATTTTCCCCCTCTTTAACCACATATTACTGGGAAATTTATCCATGGTTTATTGGATCCTGATGTATTTTCTGTACTTTGCAGGGAAGTATTTCCTGATGATCTTGATCTCAGAGGTCCAGGGGTTATTTGAAGATTCTTTAACTCTCATTCAACAGGAAAATGTACTGGCCTGTACTCTTTCATGGGGATCTCTGTAAGTATAATGCTTACCTGCAACCCACCCCACATCTTAAAAAGATTTTTTTAAAATCTAAGCTTTAAATTTCATATAGGAAATGGGTGCTTGGCTGTACCTGCATTTTCCACAAAGTCCTACTGTGCATTATTCTGTGCCTTGCACTAGGAAGTGTACTGCACCCTCTAGTCAATGCTTCTGTTTCTACAGCATGTCACGATCTGGCTCTGTGCACCAAAAGCCCCACTCCGCTCAACTCCCGTGAGGAGTGATGGCGCTGCTCCCAGCTGAGCAGTTGTCAAGCTGAACTGAGCAGATCTATCAAAAACAGGAAGTCAGACTCTGGAGCCTGCTAGCCATTTGGTTTCAAAATAAAACACTAGGTACAGACTGTTTCGAAACAGATAAAAACATAATTGTCACTAATGGTGGGACTGTGGCTCAGTAGTTAGTTGAGTATCTCTTAAACAGAAAGTGTTGGGTTTGATCCACAGCTCCTGCAGCTTCATATCGATGTGTCTTTGGACTCTTCACCTATCTAAAATTGGAACTGGCCATCTGAGTTGGCATTGGTGCATCTGCGGTTTTAGGGTTTACAATTTTCAGTCAATGCAATGGACAGTGTTTTATCTTCATACCAATAATGAACTAAACTTCCACAATATAATGATAAATACCAATTCTTTTAAACACAATGTTTTTTTGGTATCATCAGCCAAATATTAAAATTAGAACCACTACTCATTGAAAAATTACTGAAGAATGGTGATCAGGGTTAATGGTGCCATGGTGTTGGGCCCTTTTACTGCCAGTTTTGTATCTGAAATTATTAAAAGGAGAAGATAATGAACAGCCACTAGAACATGAATAAAAGACTAATCAGAGAAGTCTTTCTTTCAGTGTAATGAGTCTTTACACGCTCTTATGTGTAATTACATGAAGGTTACAGTAGCTTTTCTCTGCTCTCTGAAATCCAATTACCTCTCAAACACACATTGTGCTTCAACAATGCTGAAGACAACCAATTCAACCATCAGAGGCACAAAGCCCTGCACTTTCACTTTATTTCCCCCTCTCTTTTCAAATGATTTGTGTAATCCTGGCCTTGTTGCTATCTCCCTCTATTCAGCCTGCTGTAAATGTGTCCAAGCAGGACTTAAGTGTCCCATTTTTCCTCCCTGGAGCCCTGATATCCTGGGAGCCCTGGGTTAAAGCAGCCTGACAGTGAAATGCAGGTTTGGCTGAAGCAGCTCTTTTACCGAGGCACGGTGCCAGATCCTTGCGGTGGATGTGGTGCGAGGGTCTCCAGATCTGCTACTGTTAATGGCGCACACCTTCCCATTGACCTACTTCTCAACATTTATGTAATCCTGAAGCTAAGGGGGGAATTTACGAGAGGGGGGAGAGGGTTGTCAGGGCTTGGTTAACCACAGGTATGTTCCAACATACACCGCGAGTTTGTTTGGATAACGCAAGGACAGGCCGTGGAGGGTTTGTTTTCTCTTGGCTGCTGCTAAATGAGTTGTTGTCATTTCATGCTCTTGTTACAGGCCGTGACAGCACCGACCCTTGCTGTTCTTTCCCCCTTAAGAATGTACCTTTTGACCACCATGACAGCATCATACTGGGTCTTCTTATCCATGTATGCACCCACCTGTGTGACCGTGCAGAGCTTCACGAATTCCCATGAAAGTGACTGCAGAAATAATTCATTAGGTGCTGTTTTCTGATAATAGAACTCAGTCAGATTTAGATTATGTCTGTTATCTCCTGTGCATGTGTGCATAGAGATAAGTGTATGACTTTAACAATAGGCCTAACAGAACCCCATTAAGCTTTTGTAGATTCCTTCCTCACTGCAGCCTTTTACTCAGGCCTAAAGGCGCTCCTTTTAAAGAAGCACTTATTGAAACCTCTGCCCATAGCAAAGCCTCTATAATTGAGCCATTTCATCGCACTCATTCCCCTCAGCAAACAAAGGGAATCATCTCTTTGTTTCCTCCATGATGTCAGACTTAATACCTGAAAGGATATGATAGCCTTATCCACATCGTGGATGTAAAGCTAATGAGATTTGTGCATTTATTTAAAATTCCACTTGGTCGATTGCCCTGAAATGCTGTCATTATTCCCATTCAGCTGCTCTTTGAACTTTCCTCTGCATTAGGCCTCTGGTATCTGTTCCGATCATCATCTGTGTCCTGGATGTCCAGCCAAAGCGTAGCAGTGACGCACAAGACTCCCTGTTCAATCTTGTGCCCACATGGGAGTACAAACAAGTCATTTCTTTTGCTTTGTTTTTGTGCACAGCTCTTTAAAATAATGAACTCACAAATGAAAGACTGTTTTTCATATTTTGGAGATCTTTCAGGCTCTAGCGTAAGAGCCAGTCAATGTTTTTGTATCAACAATGGATCCAGTGACTTCAGACATTGTGAAAGAGCACTTTGGCTCTGCTAACATTTTACCTAAAGATGTTTTCTGAAAGAGTGGGTGGAGGCCAAAACAACAGCTAAAGAGGACTAAATGAAGGACTTGCATGCATCTTAACTTTAGATGAAAGCTAAAGGTTCTCACTGTCTGCATTTGATTGCCAAACTTTTTCAAACCCCTGTACCAAATCAAATCTACCTTTCTGTTACCAGAGGAGTTAAGCCTCTAACAAAAATGCCATTGCATACATAAATATAAACTCTCAGCCTCTTTAAAATCACTGACCTAATTTAACAGAGGTCATGCTAATTGGTGCTAGTAGGGAAAAGGGGATCACCTAAGTGCAGTGAATATTATTAAGTGATTGCAGTATAAAGACACCTGTGTGCAGAAGGTCCTGTCACTGGTTAATCAGTATTTGTGGCTACCATTACACCATGAAGACAAAAGAACACTCCAAAAAACTCAGAGAAAGGTAGCTGAAAGTGTAATTCAAGGTGGGAATACAAAAAAATTCCACTGTCATGAAATGTAAGGGACATGACAAATGTGTAAATCTGTCTAGATCAGGCTGTCCGTACAAACTGAATGACCGCAAGAAGGAGACTAGTGAGAGAGGCCACCAAGACACCTATGACTTCTCTAAAGAAGTTAAAGCTTCAGCAGCTGAGATGGGAGAGACTCTGCATACAACAACTGTTCTTCACCAGTCAAAGCTTTATGGGGGAGTGGCAAAGAGAAAGCCACTGCTGAAGAAAACCCGGATTAAATCTGGACTGGAGTTTGCTAAAAGGCATGTGGGAGACTCCAGGGTCAAGAGGAAGAAAGTTTATTAATCTGATGAGACCAAATGGTGCTTTTTGGCCATCAGACAAGACCATGTCTCACCGCAAACTCACCATCCCCAATGTGAAGCACAGTTGTGGCAGCATCATGTTGTGGTGATGCTTCTCGGCAGCCAGCCCTGGAAGGCTTTTACAGTAGATGATAACATAATTACAAATATAGGGAAATCCTGGAGGACAATCTAATTCAGTCTGCAAGAGAACTACGGCTTGGGAGAAGATTTATCTTCCAGTAAGACAATAACCTGAAGCATACAGTAAAAGCTACAAGAAATGGTGTAAAGACAACAAGGTGAATGTTCTAGAGTGGCTGAGTCAAAGCAAAGACTTCAATCCAGTAGAGAGTTTTTGACTGGACTTAAAAATGGGACAACCTGACAGAACTTGAGCAGTTTAGCAAAGAAGAATAGAGAATTATTCTTACCCTTATGCTTGTTATTTTTAATCAAATAAGGTATGCAGTGCTGGTCTATTGAAGTTTGTATCTATGTGTGTCTAAGCCAAAAGTGTCAAAACTGTTTTCACTGAGCGTCACTTGCAGAAAAATATCAGGATGACAGGTCCACTTTGATATACATGAGGGCCATTTGTGCTGCTATTTTCTTCCATAATCCTTTTGTCTTTATTCATCATGGCATTTTGAATTGAGATATTGTAGTTAGTTTGGCTTGCAATATATTTACCATGTACAATTTTGTCTTGCCAAAATGTTTGTTTGCAGAATTAAAACAGCAGCACCTCATAGTAACAAGAGAGTGCAACATAGAGAAGCAAAAGTTTCATGCTCTACTCTGGGCCATATTTTGTTTCATTTTTGGAAATTGCTACAGGCCAATTAAAAATGGACCATGGGCCCCCAGTCGGCCCCCAGGCTGGAGTTTGGACATCCCTGGTCCAAGCAAAAGCCTGCCACCTGGGACTTTAGCTTTACTTAATGGCTGCATGGTGCAGCAATGCCTCTACTGCCTGGATGTAAACCTATACTGTGGATTTATAGTATTTTGTAGACTGGAGCCAGTCTGGCAGTATTTTGATTTAAAAAGTGGCAATAAAATTGTGCACTGGCTGTGTCAGGTTAAATTGCTATCCATCAGAACAATGTATAGCCTCATTTAACATTAGCATGTGGAAATTAGCATGCAAGGGGGGCCTTTTGCCACTGACTCTGATTCTTTTTTTCCAACACAAGAAAGCCCTAAATAAAAACACAGCCATGAGTTATTCTTTGTCTTGACCAACCAAACTATTCTGCATGATGTGACATTGCTTTAATCTAAATTCATCATCTGCAGTCTGTTCAAGTTGCTGTCATTTAAAGAGGCTAACCTCTTGCGTGTGAGGCGCAGAGGAATGCTGCATCCCCATTATGTCGGAGCGTGGGACTCAGTTGCCTGGTGTGGGGAGGCTAGGATGACCTTCAGGAATGCTATTGTTGTGTTCTTGTTCCCTTTCCAAATGCACCGTGCTCTATCAGGCTGATGGTCCTTTTTAGCAGAATGCGATATCCACGGGTACCAGGGGCGAGAGAAGGGAGAAGGGCTCCATAAAAAGGCCTGAATAAAAGACTGTTCTCTCTGCTCCGTCTCCCCTGTCCTGGGCTGGAACGGCAGGAATGTGGCGGGCAGACTGACTGGATCTCAGAGTCCTCAGCCCCCTAATGAATTTTAAAAGGCCTTTTTCATTCAAAGCAGGGTGCTGGCTAACAGCATGTTGCCTGGCCAAGCACTCAAAGCAGAAGGAGGGAAGAGAGAGGAGAAGAGAGGAGCATAAGTGGGTTGGAAGGAGAGAAGAAGGGAGGTGCTGGCAAAGTTAGTTGGCACCTGTGCAGGGTGGGGTATTGGATGTCCCTTACAGTGAGAGATAATAGGCCACTCTGCATGAGAAGCCAATGTAGGAGCATTCTTGACCCTGACACGAGGGTCTGAAGAGAAAAGAGGGAATTTTGGAGGCAGAAAGAAGTAAAGAAAGACAGCTAAGCAAGAGATAAATTGAGCAGGGGCTCAAGGTAAGAGTAAGATGGATACCATAGATGGAATTATGTGTCATGAGGAAGTCTCACTTTTGCCAGGAGTTCAAAAATCAGTCCTGAAATATCTTCAACTGTGATTGCAGAGTTTAAAATTCTGCAAGCCCAACCTGGTGCCATTATGTTTGAAGGAAATGCTGTGAAACACCTGCTTGGATGACCCTGTTGTTGATAACTCATGATTAAGTGACCTCCCAGTGGATGAAACATGACAATGTGCCATCCAAGGCATCCTTCCAGTGGGTGATATGTAATAAAGTACCCTAGTTTGCTCTTCAAGTGGACTCAGTGTTGTAAAATGTAATCCAGAGTGTCCTCTGAGTGGACAAATGCCCTCTAGGGTGTCCTTCAAGTGAACTAAATGTAATAATGTGCCCTCAGGGTGATAAAGTGCAATCCAGAGTTTCATTCCAGTTGACCAAACATGACAAAATCCCCTCTAGGGTGCTCCTCCAGTCGATTAAAAATGACAAAGTGCCCCCCAGGGTGCCCCCACCAGTGGCCAAATGTGATAAAATGTGCCCGTTGGGTGCCCTTCTCATTGATTAAATGTGAGACAGTGCCCTCTTCAATGGGACTTAATGAGCTAAGATAAACTTTTATTGGTATGGATCAATGTGATCAGTGTGGCAAAGTTCAATAAAGGGTGTCTCTCCAGTAGAGTAAACATAATGAAGTGCCCTCCAGGGTGCTCTTTCAGTGGTTTTGATTAAAAAGGTGCGTTCTAGGGTGCTCTTTGAGTGGACTAACTGTAATGAAATGCAGTCCAAGGTGTCCTTCCTGTGAACTAAATGTGATAATGTGCCCTCCAGGGTCCCCTTTAGTTCCTCTAGGGTGCTGCTTCAGTGGGCAAAATATGACGAAGTGCCCTCAAAGGTGCCCCCACCAGTTGGCAGTTTGTGATAAAAATGTTCCCCCGAGGGCAGTGGTTTTCATCTGGTGGGTCAGGACTCAAAAGTGGTGCACGAAGCTCTTTCCAGTGGGTCATGAACGTGTGCCAGAAAAAAAATGCTCTACATACAGAAGCCCTAAGTGGACATACGGTAAATTCATAAATGTATGTTTAAGGTTTTCCTATGAAGGCAGGTAAATTGTTATATTTTTCTCAAGATTTCATCTTCTTTTGTTCTGTATGGTTTTAGTCAACATAATGACAAATTTGTGGAGAGAGTGGAGTATAATAACATGAACTGTTTTCATGCACATCCTTGTGTGATGATGTACTTTTGAAAACACTTTTTTGTCTTATGGCTTTGTTCTATTCATTTGTTTTCCATTTTGGGCCAAAACTGCAACATTTTTCATTAAAGAAATCTGAATGGTTGAACATTTTCAAAAAATTTGGGTCACAGTTTTCTCTAAAGGTGGTGGTAAGTCCTGTTGCCTGACCAGTTGAGAACGACTCATCTAGGATGCACTTCAAGTGAACTCAATGTGACAAAGTGCAATCTGGGGTGTCCTTTCAGTGGACGTAATGGAGAGAGCCTTTGAGTGGAGAAAATGCAACAAAGTGCCATCATTTTCTTGGTGTTAGGTTTGTTTTTTCTGACATCCTGTCTTTGCAAAATAAGCAATTAGTTTCTAATTCTTCCTCTGTTTCATTCAGTGAAGTAGGTATAATGACATAAATGAACAGTTTCATGTTTACCCGGGTTTCTAACTTTTTTTTTTTTTTACCATGAATGAAAACAACTTTTTCTGTGCTGGTGACACAGTACATACTGCAGGTATTTTTATGACTTTCACCTTTGTTCCTCAAACATCCCAAGTCCACCACTGCCTTACAGACATTCAATACTAATAATACTATCCTCCATTTATCTGCAAAAATAGCTTTAAGTGTATTGGGTACCAAATTGTTGTAATATTGTAGAAAACCTCGCATCTTGACAAAAGTCCAAAAAATGAAGTGTCTCAAAAAGGTGCTCGTAAATTTCCAGAAAACAAAGTAAGGGAGTTCTGGCAATTATGAAATGCTGTTGTTCATCTGTAAAGGTCTAAAGTAATTTACAGTGTTGCATCAAATTCACCTAATGCTCGTCCAATTTCTGCACTTTTTTTTATTTGTGCCTCCATTAGTTCTTAAAAAGGCTTTATTTTGGTCTAATTAGCTATAAAATCCCATTGCATTATGCTAGTGTAACAAAATGTTCTATTAGTCAGTCAGGCTTGCTCTTTATGGCCTATTTTATGCATCAATAATGCAACAAAAAGAGCTTTACATTCACAAAAATCTATAAAACCAATACAACCCCATCCCCCCACCCACCAAACTGGTTCAAAAGCAGCTTATCTGAGTTTATCAATAGTTACTACCGGAGCAGCCAGCAGCCATGACCTGTGTTACACTGGAGGACATTGAGCTGTTTCCATTCCCATATCTACATTAGTCACAGTTCTCTGATTTGTCATCATTTTGAAACCAGGACTAAAACGTCATCTCTGTGTCATGCTGTTGCTCCATTGTACTCACAGCACCTCTGATCAGCAGTCACATCAGCGTCAGTGACCATTTTTTACTCTTGACATCATTGCATGCCAGTTTGGTAGACATCGCCCAACCTTCATTCCTGACTAAATGACTGTTGGATCAGAATTTGATGTCTGTACCAACGAGTCACATGAGAAAACTGTAGAACATTTACCTCAAACTTAATCTGCCTTAATTAGCTGTTTAACTATGTGAAGCTGTTAAAACGTGCAGCAGCATGCTATTTTTTTTTTTTTTTTTTTTTTTTTAGTGTGGCTCCTCGAGGAGTTTTGTCAATCTTTATTAAAGGCACTCAGAACACTGTATGCATTGATTTTTATACAAGGGAAGAGCAGGAAGAGCTGCCTGGTTTCCACACCAATACACAGGAGTTAAAAGGTTTTGTAAATGTAATGCAATAATGTGCAAAAAGCATGATCTAATGGTGAGGTTGTCAAATATTTTTAATGGCAAGAACACCTAGATGGAGGCAGATAAGGGCATGGATCCCATTTTGATAAGATACAATGGAGGCCACTTTAGATTTTAATAACATATATTAGATTGTGGTGATAGTAGCTGTGGGTGCCTGCAACTTGTGCAATGCCCCATCTTTGCAACCTCAACCATAGTACTGATTGTTGCCAAAAAAGGCTGATTTTGAACATTTAAAGCAAAATTTATGTAGAATTTCCATGCTGCAGAGAGCTTTCTGCAGCTGGTGTGATTTTATGCCATAACTTTTTAATGACATCTTGAAATATGGAAGTATGCAAGGGGTTATTCTTTAACAAAAACTTTTGAACTTTGCAGTGGATGCGTTGCAGCAGGTTAAGAGTCCCTCCTGCCAATTAAACACAAGTATATAGGTTATCTGCTTTAGTGAATCCTTGTTTCTGCAAAAACATGTTGATGGCAGTGTCAAAACGTGCAGCAAACAACATAAAGAATGCAGACAGGTGGAGGTGTGATCACGTCAGCAGGATGTTCTTGGCGTATGCCAGGCCTTTTGGTGCCAGCAGAGTTGTTTAAACTCTGCAGCCCATGGAGACATTGTTTATCACGTGCCTTTCTCTATAGCAACTGTTGTCTTTTAAATCAATACTCATAGCTGGAGCAGATTTTTCCAAGAATTCCACAGTTTCTCAATCTGACTGATGCTGCTCAGACAAAATCCATGTTGGACATTTGGGGGCCATGGGGTGTTTTCAAGGTCAAACAAGCCAATTCTCTGTGGAGAGGAACTTTTAGATTATTTTTCTTGGTATCACCTTCAGCAAGCCTACACTTCCCTGTTCAAACTTTTTTTTTTTTTTAACTAAAATGTGGTGCTGCAATGTGGATCTGATTGTCAGCAACTCCTCCATGTCTTAACCAACAAAATCTGTGCAAAAGTTGCATCAGAGCCAGAGCGCATTTGGTTCTACCTCGCAAGGACACAGCTGAATGTGTCCTTCTTAGCTGCAGCAGTCCTAGATTAAATGGCATACATGTTAACTTGTATTTTACATGCTGATGTATTAAAAGCATTGCCCATGCTCCTTTCACTTATGCATCACTCTAAAACAGCACAGTTTTTCAGCCTGATTGTACGGAAGAAAGTTAAATTTTAAGTCCCTGTAAAATAAATCTGGTATTATTCTCTTAACAAAGAAGACTATACGACTGACCAAAAATTCTGCAACATTCTAACAGCTGAAAACACTTTTGTGCCTCTTACAGCCAATCAATTTAAAGGAAGTTATTTATTCTGTTACTGCACAGTAATTCTGTTATTTCCGAAATTGACAGCATGAATGTGATCGTTCTAGTTTGTACAAATATTTGTTGCCATTTATAGTGCATCAAACAATATTTCTGATTCCCATTTGACCCTTGCAACATCCTGCAACCAGCTGTCTACAACTGGACAAACTAAATTGCAGGCAACATTATCTGATAGCCTTATTTGAGCTGCAACCAGGGACATTTTGCCATTTCAAGAGCTAGATTTTTTTGGGCAGAGTAAAATTTTGGGTTCAGTGATGCATGTGAATCCCAAACAACTGATCTTGTCCCCCAAAGCTACAAAAATATTAAAGCACTGAGCATGCCATTTTATTACAGTCCATTGTTTGCCTATGTCTGTGCCTTCCTTGAAAATTTGCGTCCAGCTAAATGCAGTAGCTTCGTTCAGTGTGGGGTGAATTTGCCCAACCTGGCAGCCACAGTGGCAGACTGGCTATTAAAAGTAATATAATAGTGTTTTGTGTAAATTTAATCCCAAACTTCTGTTTCTCCTGCTCTGGCACAGAGACGGACAGCCATGCTCTGAGACCAAGTGCTCCATCATGTCAGGGTTGGGTGTAGGCTAATTACTTTTGTTCTACTTTAGCCCAGCAAAGCAGAAATAAACATCTTTATCTGCTCAAAGTTTATTATAAATTATATCTTGCTTGTCTCAAATCCAAGATGGTTTAAAGAAGTGGGCTGTGTCTCTCTCAAAGCAGTGGTGGTTAGTCACTGCTCTCTGCTAGTGTCGGAATGCCAAAGTTCAGTTAAGTGTAAGGTGATAGACAAATTCTATAGGCCAAATGCATCATAATAAACTAGAGCTGTCAAGATTAATCACATCAATCATGATTAACTAAGATCAGGAAGTCAGCTACCCTGAGTTTAAGTCTGTACAAAAATCCCAAATGATTCAAGAACAGTTAAAAGTACAAAAAAATGCAATCATGATGAACAAGAGGAATTCTGAGAGTAGTCATGAATTAAGAAATAAGCATTTGATAGCCCTACAATAAGCCTCTCCTTCTTACTATAATAAAAAGAAACAAGTGTATTCAATTGCAACTTAACAACTCAGTTGAGAGAAAAATGTGAGTTTCCCATCCCATATAGAAAATAAACTGTTAAAAAGCCTCAAGTCTTTAAATGCAGGGAGAGACCGTGACCTCTGTGAACTTTTACACCCCTATAAGGCCGTCAAATCCATCTTGGATGCCTGGGCTTGTTTCTGCGTCACTGATGTCCTTACTGGCAGAAATCTGCACTCAGTTTGGTGTATCTTGACAAACAAAGTCCATCTGATCACTTTCAAATAAAAGTTTTGAAAGTTTGTCTTTGAGATTGGATTTCAGAAACAAATCTGATTGTCTGAGCAAAGCCAAAGTGTCATTGGAAACTTTTGTAGTAGAATGGATGATCCTGTCTCTTGGCTCTAAAGCCATACAATCTGATCATTGCTTTTGTTTGTTTATAGTCAGTGATAAATTACAGTAAGTCCTGTGATTCATCTTTGTGTAGTCATTGTATGTCTGACCATTCATAAACTGTATACACAGCAGCATTACGTCACTGAACTCAATCTTCTCCTCAGTGCGTACTAACTTTTGTAGTGGGAAGGCCTGCTCAAAACCATCGTGACATGGATCTAATTCAAATAGATTTTTCTCCAGTTTGTTCTTCTTTGTCCTTGGTTTTTCCTCCGCGTATCATTTTCTTGCTGCACTAAATCTGTCATCCAAACCCACCAGCTACATTTTTGGGGTCTGTGTGGAAAGACGGCCTAATTGATGTTGTGTACCACACACCGCAGCAGACGGAGCAGTCTATGTATAGGGGCCATTATGTTTTAAACGGTGGGGGGCTCGAAACATACTGTGGGTCACATCACCTTCAGTGATGTCAGAGGAAATGCCAGAGAGATGAGGCACTGAGCTGCTTCATTACAGTCCTGCAGATTCCTGGGCAGACGACTGCTGTGATAGCAGAGGCTCCGGGTTTCTACAGACAGAAGGAGAGAGGAAAAAGCAGTAGCTGATAATGATGCTGGAGATGTACAGCAGCGTGTGTAATGTGTGTGTGTGTGTGTGTGTGTGTGTGGGCTGAGTGGAAAAGGTGTTCAGAGAACAGCCTTGGAGATAAGGACATTGCTCTTGTTGATACATCAGCCAACATGCATTCTCTCTCTCAGCTTCTAGATTAAAAAACATTACAGATGCTGTCATTTTCCTTTACTTTCTTACATCTCGGTTGTAGAACAGGGAGAAAAACGGTTTCAAGCTGTTATTAGGTTCCCATGTTAAAATGACTTAATCAGGCCACTCTTTAGCCCCTTGCCATCACTGTTTCTGCCCACTTTTTCCCCCCAATATTTTTCCACTTTTATCCCATTGTAACAACTTTTTAACCACTTTCACTGTTTTCCCACCCATTTTTACCCCTCTTTGAATTTCTTGACCCATATATTCCACTTTCATCCAATTTTAACAACATTTTAACCACTTTCTACCATTTCCACACATATTCTTGTCCTTTTTTGCCTTTGTGGGCCCATTTTTGCCACTTTTCAACCACTTTTTCCCACCAATTTTTGCCCCTCTTTTCCTTTCTTGACCAATATATTCCACTTATATCCCATTGTAGCCACTATTTAACCAGTTTCTACCATTTCCCCACACATCCTTACCCCTTTTTGCCCTACTTGACTGTTTTAGCCACTTTCATCCTAATTTTAACCACTTTTTAACCAATTTCCACTATTTTCCCACACTTCCTTGCCCCCTTTTGCCTTTCTTGACCCAATTTTACTACCTCTTACCAATTTTCGCCACTTTTCACCATTTTCCCATAATTTTTTTACCTTTCTTGACCCATTTTTTTCCTTTTAACCCATATTTGCCTTTCCCCCCCAAATATTTAATTATTTGTCTCTTAAAGTTGCTTGGGTTCTACTTAATTCTCTGACATCCTGACATTTGTGCACATCATGGCTTAGCTATGAAGTCTGACATTACTTTCCAAATATTTTTTTTCCTATGCACAGTTAACATTAGCAGAAAAGAGAATTTCTGTTTGAGAAATGGGGGTTACATTTTAGTTTGAGCTATACTGTAGCAAAAACAAAGTTATTTTTTGTTATTTTGATAAGAGTGGTTATTATTCAGGTTAAAGATCAAATATGGTTTTCACTGCTAAACTTTACAATGGTCCATGGTCCTGGGCCTCTCATTTGGCTGGGTCCCAGAAAGTTCTCCCCTTTATCCCTCTGTATGGGTAGCCTTGCATATCAGTCAACTCAAAACCATCACTGCCTCATCCTCATCTCTCTCCACACACTGCTGCCTGTCTGTCTCATATCAGACTTGTAGGTTAAATGCAGACATGTATTGCCTTATTAACTAACCAAGAGGATGGGATTTATGGTAACTGGTACTCATATGTAACCACATGTAGCCTGCAGGCCTTCACAAAATCCATGTCACCCTAGTCTGACGCCTTTGATGGTCGAGGGGCGGTCGAATGAAGCCTGGAGTCACAGCTGTATGGCACACAAACATCTCACTCTCTGGACGATTCTCTGGCTGGATGAGGTAAAATAACTCATAGTATGGACCAGTTTTCTTGTAGCACGTGCAACGTTATGTCCCACTGCACAGTCCTGTGCTGAGTTACATTTTGCCAGTGTTTCAGCCGGTCACTTTGATTAGCCTTGTTTGGGAGGTGGGGTGGGTGAGTGTTTGTGAAGGTCTAAACAGATTGTGCCATGCATCATAAAAAAAGCTTCCCAGTTGAATCAAGTCAATTTCCAAGATATTAGTAGTAGATTCCGTTTTTATTGGCCAATTCTGTCCACGATTTCGTTAATGCAGAAATCATAGGGCCCTAAGTTAGACAATCCAGTGCTCTTGTTTACTGTCTTTTGCTGAAGTCTGGCCTGGCTCGTGGGCATGCACAAACATACTCTGATTGGTACTTGTTTTTACTGGATGATATTTCTGCACAAATAATGACTAATGATAGGACCAGAACAGAGACAGGCAAAGGAAAAACAGTTCACTGTCTTTGTAGCGGTGAAAGTGCCAACTTTTTTCCCTTGTGTTGCCTAAAAGCTGCTCTGTGTGTTATGCAGGATGAAGAGCTGTTTTACAATCATCTTAGCAGAAAAACTGGATCAATTAAGAAAACAGAAGTGGGAACAAGCTATAAAACATGAGGTGCCAGCAAGGTAAAAAGGTAAACTCTGGCGTCCTTTCACTCAAACAAACTATGGAGTTAAGTCTTAAATTCTTAGCAAGGTCTGTTTTTGTTGAGCTTTATCTATCCTGTGTCCACTCTGAGGGGTTTTTTTCTCCAACGTAATCAAGGTAAGCATAGTGGTGACTCAGTGACAGTACTGTTTTTCATCTTTTACCGTTGTAGGACCTGGCCACTGTAATAATCTTCTGACATGCTGGTATTTTGTGCTTTTGGCTGGTTACAGTTCTGTCATCAGTGTTTCAGCTCTTATTAGCATATTGATGGGCCATTTTTTTTTCCCTTGAATGAGTGTGACGCGTTGACTTCTGTCTCGACAGAACACAAAGTAAACAACGACTTGAACAAAGAGTTCAATCCCAACCATCTGGACTGTTTACTTCCATTGAACCTGACTCAACCACTCAGTATACAAACCTTAGTAAATGAAAAACAGAGCATGTTCCTTTGGCTTGCCTTTGTGAGGGATTAACTGCTACCTATACTCAATTTGCTGCACGCTGTTGCTGTCAAGGTATTCAAGAAACCGCTGGTACAATTGTGATGAGGTTTGTTGGAAGGACGCTCTGCTCTTCCTGGTTAACTGGTGCAGAAAGATGAGCAGAACGCCTGCACAGAAGAGAAAACATTCAGGGGGAAAGTTTGGTCATTCAGTGGGATTCCTGTCCTCCCGCTGGAAAGTAAATATATTGGAAAAGTGTTCTGAGTCATGGGGTCAGGAGGCCAGTTAAAATCTTCCAAACAAACAGAATCAAGGCCAGAATCCAATAAAAGGGCCATGTGGTGATTGAATTTATACCAACACCTGTTTATTTGATTCACCAAGCAAAAACTAATTCAGTTTATCACAACAGCCTTACAATAAAGGCAACATTGCTCAGGTTTAATACTGTACGTTTAAGTTCATGTTTGAAGTGGTTAAAGGTATGTAAACACCTGCAGCATATCACAATGGTTTTAAACTGATTCTAAAAGAGACGTTTGTAGGTAGGATTTATTTAAGCGTAGGAAATCACTGTTTACTCCAGTGTTGTGGTTGAGAATTTGGTTCTGATTTGCTGTCGGTAAGGGATAATTTTGGACTTTTATTTAAAAAGGAATTCCTTGCCTATAAGGTTATCTGGCAGTAAAAAACATTTTTTTTGTCTTCTAGTCAATAGTGACTGAAAAACAGGTGGGACTGAGGCAGGCCTTAAACCTCCTTGACAACAGCTACAGTGTGCTCAACTGTCCATCAGCCCTAATTGTGCAGAACTCTCAGCCTTATTGCCACTAAATGAGGTGACTGTGGCACAGTAGGCAGTCAGCTGCCTCTCATCTGGAAGGTCACATGTCAATGTTTCTTGGGTAAGAGACTTAACTCCAAATTGCTCCCACTGCTCAATGCTGCATCAGCGCTGTGTGAATGTTAATAGATGCACATGAATAGGATACTGTTTTCTTTTATCTTTTTGATTATAATTTTTTTTGGCTTTTTTGCCTTTATGGGATAGGACAGCCAAAGAAATGAAGGAAATATAAGAAAGAGAATGGAGAAAGACCCAGGATCAATCCTGCGACCAGCACATTGAGGACTATAGCCCCAGCATAGGGATGCCTGCTCTGCCAACTGAGTTAAACTGTCACCCTTATAGGATAAGGACAACAGCCTCTATACATGGAATCTGCTGACATAACCACAGGCCTTGGACACCCCCAGAAAAGGATGGCATTTATGTATGGGTGTCAGTGTGACTTCATGTGCTTCTGCAACTAGCCTTAAGTGGTCTTGAGTGGAAATGCAGTTTTTTTTCTTTGCAATTCTGCATTTATTTATTTATTTATTTTTTTCCTGGAAGTTGCTGCATGACAGTTAATTTGCAATAGTAATATTATTACATTTCTAGTTGCAGCGCAACTTACAGACTGCTTGCCCCACCTTGTAGCCATAATGCAAATGCCAAACCTCTAAGACAGTGGTTCTCAACTGGTGGGTCGGGACCCCAAAGTAGGTTGCACAGCCATATTCAGAGGGTCACAGATCTGTGCTTAGAAAAATAATCTGTGATGTGCTCTTATTTTGAAGGATATGTCTTTATCATCTTTTGCATTACATCTGTTAAATTTCAAGTCAAACTGCCCCATTTTCAGATTGTGATTTGCAAAATGTAATAAATTTGGGTGACAATTTGTTAGTTTAGCTTAGTTTAGTTTAGTTTAGTTTAGTTTAATTATAAGATGTAGGTTGAGGCCACTTGTACCCTTTTTACCTTTTTCGTCAGCTACATTTGAATTTATACAGATCATTAAAGAAAGTAACAGAAATATGTGGGTATGCATTATATTGAACCCTTTGTTACCCCAAACCCATATGAAATGAACAATCACACTTAAGTTTTATATTCAGTGATCATCTCATGTTGAAATGATTTAACATTTTTTATGGTTGAAATCAAATAAAGGTTAATTGGCACAGCTTTTAACAGCATGATGAGCACCTACCATACAAATGCTACAAGAGGTAAACAGAGTTGATTCACTTTATTTCAGGCTATGACCAACACTAAAATAACATTATGTTTGTAAAAACCTTGATTTTGACTTGGGGACAGGGAAGGATATGGCTGGTTGGCTTGCCTATCTTTAATTAAACAAAATTTCAAAGTTCATGTACTGTATATGAGGGACCAGGTAAACCAACACACATATTGCATGTCAAGTAGCCGTAGTCCTTGAAGCAGGTGGCTGAGAGTCTGACTCTGCACTCTGTATCATCCTCTACTGTCTCATCCCTTTCTCAACTACATCCTATTTCCTTTCCTTTGATAACGGCATTACAAGAACAAAAAATAATCTTAAGAAAACTTGCCATATGCTCGCCATAAGTATTGTGATTTTATTGGGAGTTTTGCTTGCATACCTTTAGGTTCCTGGCTCATAGCTGAGCTGAGAACTCTATAAACTTTACTGCAGTCAAGAAGTTTCCCCCTTTCACAGTACTGGAGTAGGAAACCAAAGCTTCATTGCATAAGAGGTTGATGGGAGGGTTATGACCATTCAGGTCTCATTCAAACTATTAGGAATTACCACCACCTCCTCAAAATTCATGAAAACTTACACTGTTTTTTATTTTTTATAAAGTTACTGTGAAATGCTAAGAAAATGCTGTTAGAGTCATCCCGAATGACCCCACTGAAGCATAATGAAAACTTCTTAGACATCATCCCTTATGTATGTATTTATGTATAACTCCAGGAGCATAAAGGTGTAAGGATGTTTTGATATTCATGTGCGTGCATGCAGGCCTCCTCCATTGTGTTATCTGGAAAGTGCACAGCCGTCTACCTGGATGACCTCATGCTCCGGCCCTCAACAAATGAGGAGAAGCAGAAGCATTGTGTTGGCCAAGAAGCACAGTGAGCGGGCTGAGGTCATAGTGAGATAGGGGCCTGCAGTGGAAACACTGATGCTCTCGCTAACATGACTGGCCTCGGAAACTACTCCCTCTGAAACCCCAAAAACAGGACAGTAAAACCTTGCTGGGCGGTCAGACAGGAGATCAGAGCAGAAGAGGTTCAGCCAGAAAAATACCTGTTCTTTCCCCAGGTTGTGAGTTCAGCAGAGAGGACAGCCAGGTAAAATGTGGAATTTCCCAGAATTTCCCATGGAATGCATTTCGTAATATATACTAGTATTTCCTGGAATGCAGCCGTCTTCTATACATCCTTCCTGTAAATTTATAGAAGACACATGACCCAGAATTTGAGGACAGGAAGAAGACATTAAGAGTTTGTGTTTTTCCTTCAGTGTTCCTCTTTTCCTCAGCTCCTTCCTTGTAAAACTTTTAACACACTTCCTCTGAAATGACATCATTTCATGGCTGACTAAAATGATGTCATCAGGACGTGTTGTAGTGAAAAGGCTTTTTTCATTGTGTTCCGTCTTAAGGATCTGGATCCAGCTGAGTAATGTTCCTTGCAGAAATCCATTGAAATCCTCAAACTGATTTTCATCATCCTGTTTACAGTCGTGTGATTAGAACTGGAGCGTATCAGAATACTCCCAAAGACAGGAAATGCTGATGGTTTGGACCATTTGGCAGAGCGGCTCACTGTACGTCATGACAGTTCAGTCTTTTGTTTAATTTCAGCAGATGTTTTAAATGTATTTCTGTTTGTGTCGCTCTGTTTGTTCCAGGCTGAGGCAATGAAAGGAGCTCTGAAGGATTTGAATCTGAACATCGTGGAAATGACTGATGAGAATGCCACACTGGATGGAGGAGACGTGCTGTTTACAGGTGAACTATGCCCTTTAAATCACTGTATCTTATTGAAGACATAGAACAGCTTAATACCAATCAAAAACAGCCTGACACATTCCCATGGCGACAGATTTTCAAAGCCAAATGTTGCTGTAACCCCCGAGAAGAGCTGCCAGGTTAGCCTTGGGATTTTATCAGGGCTGTTAGGGTTATCGTGCTTTTCATGATATGATTGATGTCCGAAGTTCGACAATCACATTATTCCAAACATTTATGGAACCGCCCCCTGGTGGACAAAAAATGTTTCCTACTGCTGTACACCACAGAGAAGTTGGCAGTCTCAGCTGAAGGGTTGAAATGACATTGGTTGATCCAAAGGAAATAAACTTTTATCAACACCATTATCTTCAAGCTGCACTTTGAAATACCGGCTGTTGCATATTTGACTTTTCCCACCCAGCTACATGCTGTCCTTCACTTTCAAAGCTAGCAGTTATGAGCTGAGATTAGCAGGATGAAGAACACACCTATCTCACCTGTGTGGGCATAAACTATATGGACGAAAGTATTTGGCCGCCTGCCCATTAGAAGGACTGTAGAGTGAAGGCTATAACACTGGACTGAAATCATAGGAGGTGAGTTAGTAGTTCCCTTTAAGGCGCCTGAAGGTGTCAAAATGACCTCAGCAAAATATTTGGAGTACCTAACTGCCCATTTCCTACCATGGTATAAAAAGAAGCACTGTGCCTTCCAGGGTTAAAATAATTTTCACGCAAGACAACAAACCATCCCATGCTGAAAAAAATACTACTGATGAAAAAATCATGGTGTGGCCACCATCATCCCCTGACCTCAACTCTTTTGAGAACCTGTGGAGCATCCTTAAAAGGAAGCTCTACTAGGGTGGATGGCAGTTTACCTCAAAACAGAAGCTTTGGGAAGCAGTAGGAAATACAGGCAGAAACTATACATGGACTTACAAATTCAATGGATGAGAGAGTTATTAAGGTGATTTCAAAGAAGAGCTCCTATGTTAATATATAAATTGATCTGTAAAGATGTTTTTGATTGAAATATCTTTGATTTGAGGAAAATGACCCCCTAATGCAACGAATTACAACAGGTTTATGTTTTTAGTCCTTTAGAAACTACTGAGTGTTTTAAACTCTGTTTTGCATAATAATTTAGAGCACTGCATTTAAAGTTATTTTGAGAAAAAATGCCATCGTCATAACTAGTAATTTCGTCAAGTAAAATTCAGATTACAATATAGCTGTTGAGGAATGAAAAATCCCAATGGCTGCTAATTATATAGACTATTAAAAAATAAGGAAACAGTATTACATGCACAATAACTGAACCACAGTGTAATGACACCTCTGTGCTTTTTGATGCTTCAAGTGACTTGAAAATGTCCCGAAAAGCTCATGTACCTCATGACATCAAATACTTCCCTGTTTCACCATGTCTTTTAGCTGCTTTCATTTATGTTTCTATCTGTATATGTGTTCCTTTTCTGTGGATAAGTTAATGTTTTTACTCTCGATCTACCAGAAATTCCTTACTTTATTTCAAAATAAGAGCAGTCTTTTTCTGAACAGGAAGTATAGTGCCCATCGGTATTAGATGGTGCAAATAGCAAAAAACCAACAAACAAACAAACCAAAAAAAACCAAAAAAAAAAAACAAGGAACAGTTTCTGGATAAATGTTTTAGCCTAATTGTTTACCTTTACTGGGCTACTCACACAGAAATTTATCAAACTGGAAGTGTGATGGAAAATGTTTTCACATTGACCAAGGAACATTTGACTTAAGGTAGTCATTTTGTACATGCACTCCTGGATGTTTCTTTATGTTTCACTGTGTTAAACACTAAATTTCGCTGCATAAACACTTTAAGGCTGTCTCTTACATCCAACTCATGGTTTAGACCACACTGACGTAGCAGTCAAGCACTCATTGAAATGATAAATCAAAATGTGAAGTATCAATGTTAAGTATATATTTTCTATCCATTTTAAACTCAAACCAAGACACTGGTAAGGAAAGATTCACACTGTCAATATGGACTCAAACATTTGTTCTGAAAAGCAAAACACTTGGATTTCAAACACAATAGTAATGGATCTGTGGCAGTTTAATAATTTGACACCTCCAGTTTTTATATTTTCATGCATGCTCTGTCACAGAGTTGCCTTGAAAAAAACCTGTAAGAAACAATGTTCAGTGATGGTTCTCGTGATTGTGCTGTTCTTGCAGTTCAACACTCCTACAAAACTGTGCTGTGGGTGAAGCTGTGGAAAGGCAGTGAGGTCACTCGGGGCATTTCTCCATGTTTTCTCAAAGACCAGGTCACAACATCATGTCAAGTTAATCCTGCTTCCCACACAGTCAACAAGAAACAAATATGACTTTATAAACTCATGCTTGGACCTCTGTAGGAACAACGATTAGGAGAATTTTTGACTCACCCCTGTACAATAAGTCTGTGGTTCTTGAGAGCAGCGTGACGAAAACCTTACAGGAGGAGTCCATGTTTTTCCACCTTGCTTCCATGCTCCAGGTCAGGGTTGACGTGGTTTCCTCCCGTCATTACTGACGTAGATGACCTACATTTTCCCTGTTCGGCCATAAACAAGTCAAGAAATTCTATAACTCTAAGAAAAAATATCTTTGAGCAGTAACACAGTGGAATTTAGGAGTTCATATACACTGATTAACAGAGAACTTTGTGTTATTGTTTTCTTGACCTCTGGCTCTTTCTCTCTTTCTGAAACTCTAACTTAGTGTTTTTAGTTTTATTTCCTTCTTAAAACACTAAGACCGGGCTTCTCGCAGTAATCTTTGCCTCGACATAAGAACCAAATGTTTTATTGTTGACTTTACGACTAAGATATTCCAGACAGATACCACAAATTATATAACTCTAACACTTTATAAAGTTTAATAACTTTAGAATACAGAGCAGATTTAAAAGCCACACCTAATGAAATAACATCAGGCTATCATAATGCCAGAATTTTAAACTCATATGCTTTTTAGTTCCATAACAACAAAAATAGATGTCCTAGGCACCCAATATTGGATAAATGTTTTAAATAAAGTTTGCAGGCAAACCCAAGCCTCTTGTCTAAATTACACAGAGAAATTGGCAATGTAGTACCAGCGCCAAAATATTGCATGTTTTGGTCCAAATTAAGACAGTGTGCAGGAGTTTTCCTGCAATTCTTGATGATTCAGTCTCCTTTTTAGAGTGTAGGCTCCTTTTGATTCTTTTTATTATTCAGAAACCAAAAATGTTGTAATAACTTGAAATATCTTACAAGAAAAAGTATGGAAGCATCAAACCTTTTCACAACTTTAAAACGATGGTGGATTATATCACATACATTTGGACTGGAACGGGGAAAAAAATCTATAAAATAAATGAAGAAATGCATTAAAAACTACAGACATGAAAGTTAACATCTGTCCAATTTGGACATTTTTATTTACTCTGTGAGACTTGTAAGTCAATTTACAGTAATATTCCCCTTCAGAATTTCTTTTTTGTTGCTGTTTTTCTTATTTTCTACTCTGCATCTCCCCTTTTTCTATTTCTGCATCTCCATCTTCTCTCTTCAGCATTTCTCTCTTTCCCTTTTAAACCCAGCATATTCATCAGATGGGTGTTAAACATGAGTGTGGTTCTATTTGAGGCCTTTGGAAGTTTTAATTTTGGGTCTTCATGAATTATAAAGCAAATACTATGGTCTAGACTTTCCCCCTTTGTAGTATCTTGAGACGACACTGGTTATGAATTGGTGCTATACATAATGATTGATCAAATTTTTCTTGTATAGTTCAGGAAATAATGTTTATAAAACACATCAAGCAATGAAAACCAAAGAGTTGTATATATTTTAACAGTATTTCATTTGATTTTTATTTCTATATTGCAAACATATGAAAAAGTATGACACAAAGAAGTTACAGACAGAAACTAGGGTGGCGTTCACACTAGGGGCCCGGTTCAGGATCCGAGGATACTTGAGCCCAAAGTCAGGTTCAGTATGGCCAGTGTGAATGCAAACGAACTGCAGCTGCACACAGTACCAGGCCCACATCAGGAGGTGGTCTAAGGTGCTATTCAAGTGGCTGGCATCTTAGGCAGTGGCAGGAGGGGCTTTTTTGCAGGGTTAAAACTTAAACAACTTCACTCAGGTCATGACCCGTGTAGTTACCAGGGTAGCTTCAATCACAAACCAGCTACGTGCACACTTCTACCTATTGTATCAGACTGAGTACATAAGTACGTGGGCCAGGCATGGATCAGTGTTTCTAGTGTGAAAGCAAGCCAGCAGGGGTCCTAATGTGAAATCCCGCTAGAACTACTGCCTGGTTGTTATAAGCCTCCATTAGGTTTACAAATACTGGATGGTGAAAGAACAGTGGAAGGTTAGGAAGGAGGACTGGAGAGGTTTCTGTGGTAGTACAATTTGAGAAACTATGGCTGTCAAATGATTACCATTTATAATCCCAAATCTCAGAATGTCAGTAATTTATTTTGATTCATTGCACCTTGTTGTTACAAAGTTAGTGTGCAAAGTTTAAGGAAATTCCTTTCAGGAGTGCTTCAGATATCACTATCATATATACATATACCCTGTCATCATAAATCATTGAATAATAGCTATCCATCCTCTTTATTTATGAAAAACCCACCATATTGATCAGTTACTTTACTAAGGAATATTTCTGAAAGCATATTGGACAGTGGAAAAACATGTTCTTAAAGTTGGCAGCCTGGGTTCAAATCCAGCCTGTATCTCCATTCCCTCATACTGTGTCCCTGTCCTTTAAGAAAACATAAAAAGACAATAAAAGATCAATCTTTTAAAAAAATGTTAAAATCATTCCCCTCTCAGGTTGATCCCCTATAAATTAAGGTATTTTTATCACTGTATGAAGCTGCCCAGTCTATCTGTGCTTCAATATTAAAATATTTTCTTTATGTTCATGTAAAATAACTCAAAAATACTGTATGGAAACCAAAAACGTGAGGTAGCAGGCCATGACTCTCTGCAGTTTTAGCTCACAGAGAGTTTACTCAGACCATCGTGTGACTGCAGGTACGGGTGTGAGTGTTTCGGGATCCTCCACACAAACATTCCTCTGTGCGACCTCGATGACCCGCTGCCTCGGCTCACTAAGCTGAATTTCCCTTGAGAATAAAATCTGTAGCACAAACATTGTATGCCACAGTTCACGGTCAAATCAAAGGCTCTCATTTTCAGGGGAGTGTTAAAAAATTGTCACTGGCGGAGAATCAAGTGCACAGTGGTCTTTATTAGATTTCTGTACATTCTGTTACAGTCGTGCGGTGAGTCAAAATGTGGGTCAGTGTCTTCTTTACACTGAGCAGGCCACTAGAAGAAGAAAAGTACACTTAATTGGGTTTCTAGACACTGGCTTTGAGCTGTCGTCCCTTCCAGCTGAAATCGGTTTCACATGGCAGAGTTAGAAACATTTCCTGTTGGCAGCGCCGCAGCTAACGTCTCATTTTGTAGAAGCTCAGCAGCAACTCTCAGAGCCCATCGCTGAGCTCAGTGGGCTGCTGCTGCTGCTCACCAGGCATTCAGAGCTCTGTCTGTTTGTGGCCATCATACTGAGCACTGCTGGCTTCCTTAAAGGCATTTTTAAGCTACTGCAATGGTATAGTGACTCCACTAGCTCGTCTTTTATTTATAAACTTTGTAGATTCTAGAAGTTTTAAAATGCTGTTGGCACACTTCAACTGAAGAAAGAGTATTCTTGGAGACATTTTTCCTCTTTATCCCTTACATATCTGTTGATCTTGGAAGGAAGCTGCTGCAAACTTCCTTACAGGAATACATACATTTTTTTTTTTACTAAAGTGTTAAGGTAAAGTCATTGTTTTTTGCACTAATTCAAGTGTCTCTGACTCTTCCTCCAGGTCGAGAGTTCTTTGTCGGCCTTTCCAAACGGACCAATCAGAGAGGAGCCGAGATCCTAGCAGATGCCTTTAAGGTGAGTTTAAAGGCCTGTATCAACAGAAGTTGTTGTTCCACAACATGTGTACCTTGTATTTTCCTTTATTCATGGAAATATTTAACCTTGCAAAGCTGATGGAATGGCCAGATTCCATTTCTATCATCTTGGAATGCTTCAAGCTGAAATGCTTGTTCCTGGTTAGAGCATGGCAGAACCAATAAGCATCATTTTAGGAGAAAGTGCAAGTCGGTAAAAAATGGCAGCCAGTGAAGAGAGTAGTATAGATGCAAATGCAGTTTTATCAAACAGGACAACAGTTCATTAAAAGAACAAAGACCATAGAAATGCATCATAAGCTTTTCCCAGCAGAAAATGTGTTTTGCTCTTTTCCCGACTGGTTTCTTCAGAAAAAGAATTTACAAACTGGCTCCACTTACAGTGAACAATGAAAATGGTGGGTTGCATGGGCGTTGCATGTCACATCTTTGGTTCTGACTAGCCTGTAATGAAAGGGACACAAAGTTCATTCAGTCACTCTGAGTTTTTTTACTTTTTGAAAAACCATTTTATGGGCTGTTGTCCAGATGGATATGAAATATATCCCCTGCCATGGATATGTGAAACAGTCTATCTGTCATGCCAAGCTAGGTAATATCAGCAACAACAAACATAACATAAAGGACTCTTGTCATAATAGTAGCAGCAGCTCTAGACCTGGAAATTGTACCCTTGTATTATTGTTGACTGAGCTTTTATAAGAAGCACCAGCCCTTCTTGACGGCGATTGGTTGGTAAAGAAAAACTGACATTGACAAGCATGGGGCAGTTCCAAAAGTTGAACTCTTACCAACTGAGAGTGCTGTGAGTACATCTATCTATCCATTTTCTATACTGCTTATCCCGTTCGGGGTCCTGGGGGGCTGGGGCCTATCCCAGCTGTCATTGGGTGAGATGCGACGCACACCCTGGACTAGTTGTCACTAGTCACAGGGCTGACATATAGAGACAAACAATGGCCACCAGTTAGAGTCACCAGTTAACATAATGAGTATGTTTTTTGGTCTGTTAAAAGAAGTCGGAGTACTTGGAGAGAACACTGGAAGAACGTGCAACCTCCACAGACAAGGATTTGAACTAGGAATCTTCTTGCTGTGAGGCAACAGTGCTTATCCATGTGCTGCCGTGCAGCCAGCTGTAAGTGCAGTGACATAAACAAACAAACAAACAAAAAAACTCCAACTAACTCCGAGAGTGTTTCTGCGCTCAGGATGCTGATTTCAGAAAACAGTTGACTACATTGGCATTGTATTGCATAAACAGAAGTATAAATACCCCACGGAATTAAACATACACTGGTCTTATCATTAGAGCTGAAATGCAGAACTTGCATAAACTGATTCTTTATCCAACTCAAGGCAGGTCACTAAACTTATATCAAAATGCTTGCATTTCATCACCTTTTTAAAAGTCTACATTTCAAACTTCACAGCTAACAGTTGTGAATATAAACTGTCAGCAGACATGCAGCCTTATTTATAGTGAGCTATGATTATAGCCATTGGGCAAATTTACATACAGTACCATAATTTTTTGTCTCTTTTTTGGTTTCTGGCCACTCATGAGGGAAATGTGTGGCTCCATCACTGCTAAAAGGCAGCTGGAATGTACTGAAACAGTATAGTTGTGAACTACTAAGACATAAAAATCCAAGCTATTGTTGATTAAATCTAGTAAACTTAAAGTCACACTGGTAGATGTAAAAAGTCTTTAACCCCCTGAGACTGATTTTGTTTTATGCAACAAGAAGAGACACATGTGATTCATAGTTAAATAACTTTTGAACCATAAGTAGCCACTTACTTTTTTTTCTTCTGATTGTCCTCTGTTGTGTCGTTCTGCTGATGCTTTCCATGCCTTTATAGCTCTTACAGAATGTTCTCTAGCATTGCTGGAACTTAGGTGATTTTCCAGGGTCTTTCAAGATTAATTCCACACCAGTATCTCTGATATTGAATGTCTTTTTATCCATTTTATCATTGCCGTCCACTGTATTGTCTGTCTGTTTCCCAGAATGCATTGCGACTGGGCTGTGACAACCAGTGGCAGGCTGTTCAGTCGTCACATCATGCTTTCCCAAACAGTGCGTACACTGACTTAGGAGCAGAGATCCTGAATGACTCAGATTGGAGAGAAAGAGACACAGAGAGGCCGTCATGTGTCCCTCTGTGTGACTACAGACAGGAGCTGCTTTGTGCAAGGACTTTTTGTTAAAAGTGTTAAGATTTTGAAGACTTTTTGTCACAGAATGATTTTTTTTTTCACATTTTGGTCTCAGAGAGATGGGAGAACAAGTCTTTGCAAGAAAAAACATCACAACTATTGCTAACTGTGTGTAATACATAAAAATCTTTGAGTTTTAGTTCTCATTTAGTATTTCCTTATGTTTTTATAATCCCATAACTTTTGCAAAATTCAAGTGACACTGCTGCACATTCTTAAAGAACCACTTTACCCTGAAAAAAAAAAGGATTTTAAGAGCATGGCTATGCACGACAGCATTGATGTTTTACAAGCTTTTTAATAAAATAAGTCCAGGAGAGACAGCATGGGTATAGCTTAGGGCTCAGAGGATAAAAATGATATTTAGCTGTGTGTATATATATATATAAATAAATAAATAAATATATATATATATATATATATATATATATATATATATATATATATATATATATGTATGTATGTATGTATGTATGTATGTATGTATGTATGTATGTATGAACAAAATGACAACACTGAAATTCAGTGTGCTCCGATATTTAGCCAGGAGACATAAGGATGCAGGCTTGACTGAAGTGTATCACTGTGAGATCATTGATCAATGCTGCTCCACGGAGTCTCAAGACCATTAGTGGTCTGATCCCTTGATTGGGATCACACTGGCTTTGTGCCATTTTTAATCAGCTATTGATTCAGACCTTTGCCAGGGATTAACAAGCAAATGATGATGCTTATTAAACCTTGGATCCTTTCTCTCGTCACTGGTTTTATAAACTATTTAATTCTGTGCATCATTCAGTTAGCACATCTTTAAATAACAGCTCTGCGGCTGTCAAATTATACAAACTGCAACTGTCCTTGAAAAACCTTGTATAGAGTTAAAATGCCTGAAATTATCTTGGCCAAACATGCTCAGATTGCCACTGTGTTGTCCACAGTGAATTGTTTTTGAAGGACATTTTCAGGCTGTATTTTTTGATTGAATTCCCTCTTTCTACCCATGCAAAACCTTCACAAGAAGGATGAAGGGTATTTTCTTTATTTACACATTCTAAGTCATTTTCCTGCACCGTGGCACGTAGCCTCAACAATCACTGCTCTCAGATGACGCACCATTCAGAAGAAAATACACCCACAACACTGAAATAACATCGTCAGACAAACTGAGGATTTAAGGAACGCAGCCCACAAACAGGTTCATGGTAAGGGTCACAAACACAGACTGATTGTATCTTCATTGTTTGCTGTTTCACGCTGCAGACTTGTATGTGTTGCTCTTTGGATTTGCTCGGAGAGAGAATATCAAAAGCCTGACTTGAAAGTTCAGAGGTGCATGAAGAGTTCAGCACATTATGGTAACCTGAAAGGCCCTCATTGTTGTGCTTCCACCTTCCCATCTGTATCTGGTTTGAATTCCTCATCCTGGATTCCTCTGTGTTTTGTGTTATCTTTGATAAGAAGGCCGTAATGATGCGTCTCTGGGAAACGACACTAGGAAAAATCCCTAGTGCGTCCATTATTGTTTTTTCCGTTTTTTATCAGATTGATTTCCCCTGTTGCTGTTGTTTTTTCCTTTCATTATCAAATTAAAGTTCATTTAGCTGCCAGGTTTGTTTATCACTCAACAAATGAGTGCAGATGTTGAATATCTTCTTTTTATGGTGTTTGCAGGGGTCAGAACAGATGGGGAAGTTGATTGAATGTCTGGTTTGGGAAGAAGTTATCTAAAGGCCAATGACGGGGTCCTCTCAGGTCGAGATGCTGCAAAGATCGGTCTCTCAGTGTCAGTAAAAGCTGTTTTGTCTCTCCGTTAATTTCCTCTTGGATTCAGCTTGATAAGAAATAAAGTATGACTTGCTTTGCTAATTTTAAACTCCTAAGAAAAACTTCCTGTTTGTGATAAAGACAGTAGAAAGTTCAGATTACATAACTCCCAGTTGTCTTTTAGTACCTCCTCAATGAGCGCCAAGGAAAAAAATCAAGGATGCTGTAATTTACATGTTTTACATGCTGGCCTGCCAAGTGCTTGTCTGTTTTAAGTCACAATCAATTTTCCATTGACTTATTGCACTTTAATTGAGCTAATGGTGCCATACAAAGACTGTCCTGACAAGTGTTAACACAAATGAATGAATGGAAAATGTCAAAATGGCATGCTAGGATGGAAAATGTACACAGTAATTCTTCATTTTTTATAATCTAAAGCTATAAAAGCACATTCAAAACATATTATGTGATTAAGAAAACACATGGATGTCAGATGGAAGTTATTTTTTCAAGCCTAAGCCTGAATTTATGCGGTCATAACAACGTTTTTACATAGATCCAGGAAGGAAAGGTCTTGGAAAGTGAGCGTAGAGTTTCATATCCTATCATAATTCAAATAACATTTCTGTATCATTTCCAGCCTCGCAAATCTCTGTAGGACTCTGCTCTGGTTTATGTAATCCTCAAAAGGCTTACTGTATGTCCAAGTGTCACAAGCTGTGTACCAAACGCTCAATCAATCAACTCGAAGCAGGAAATCCTGCCATTCCAGTAAATAAAATGAAAACAAAGTCAGTAGTTAAATGGTGTTGTTTCAGTGGGGTTTACTGGGCTATAAGTCGTCAAATATGGCGTTAGTTCTTTGCTGGGTCTCAGCTGGTATTTTAATGAAAAAGGGTCAGTCTAAAGCTGTTTAGGCTAAAAATAAGGAAAACACTGAAGAACTCCTGTGTAGAAATGATTAGTTTTAAAGAATGCGGGCAATGTGGAAGTTGAAAAGACTTTAGTTCCTAAAGTGTCCACTTGTAACTGGTTGCAGAAGCACCAAAAGTGCATACATACTTATTTAATAAAGTCTACGTTTTACACCAGAAATGCACGTCTACAGCCTGATTCAACAATCCAGTTTGGTCTGAATCAACCATTCTTTATTGAAACACACTGGGATTTTTTTTTCTCATCTGTATTCATTTTTTGAAGGATAGGAGTTATACAGGGGCATATCTGAGTGATGGGCAGACACATCAACGCTGTCAGTGAGGAAACATAAGGCCAACCTCAACTCTGGTCCTGTTACTAGGTTGACCTGAAGTTAGTTTAAAACAACATATTATTTATGGCAACTGCCATGGATGGAGCTTCTAAGGTCCACAACAGAAACTGATGGGGGACATCACTAGGATGATGTTCATGTTTTTATGCAATAAGAAGTATTCTCTTCCCTATCATTATAGACCTTCTAGTAATAAACATGGGTGAATGTTTGAAGCTGAATCCTGGATTTATCTTCAAAAAGTGTTGTACAAAAAGTGGTTCCAGTACAAGTGTCAACCCAGAGAGGAGCTGGTAGTGGAAACTATATTTTATAATGTGTCCTGTCTTCTTAGACCTTATAATCAGGGGTGTAAGTCACCTGTGTTTATACAATATGATACAATTACAGACATTACGATATGACAGATACAATATGAAACGATACCTCATGGTATCGCCCTTTTGGGCCCCCTTTGGCAGATGATACAGTGCCATATAATACAGTACAATACAACATGATAGAATACAAAATGACACAATGTGATGCAGTGAAAAGCTATACGATACAATTGGTATGATACAATTTTGTCCAATACTATATGGTTCAATATGATATGATCCTATGTAATATAGTACCATATGATGCAATTCAATAGGGTACAATAGGCCATGTAACTGTACAGTTTGATACGATAGAAAAAGGACACAATATGACCCAATACTATATCATATGATATATGTTATGGTACTATATGATACAGAACTGTATGATACGATACAATATGACAGAATACGATCAGTATGACCTGATATGATACATCACAAGACTATACAAAGGAACATGATACTATACAATACAGTATGGTATGGTATGATACAACACCATAAGGCCCAATACGATGTGATTCAGTATGATGTTATATTGTATGATACTGTACCATATGATACGATATGGTACGGAACTGTAAGGCGTGATATGATATAATAGGATATGATATGGCTCAATACTATATGATACGTTACCATAGACATGACAGTATGATGAACTGATATGATATACCACAAGACGATAAGGTATGATGCAACATAACATGATATAATCTGATACGATACGATATGGCCCAATACTCTACAATACGCTATGATATGATACTGTATGATACAGTATTATATGATACAATAGGAAACGATATGATACATACATGATGATACAACACTATATGACATAATTTATTTCCACACAATGTTTCTCCACAAGAAAAGTGAATAACATATTTCCTTATCTCAGCAGGTGGCAGTTATCTGCCCACTGCTAGCATGTTAGAGAGTTATTTATTTATTTATTTTAAAGGGACAGAGCTCATCAATGAACATAAGTACAAAATAAAAATGTAAACATGCCAGGGTTGGCACAACTGCTACTTTATACCGGCAGTCCCTTGGCAGGTAACGTGCAAAAATACAGAACAACAACACTTCTAATGTGCAAAGTCTACACAATATATTAAAATTGTAAAGTTCCATACAACTCACAGCTTTTTGGAAACTGTGAAACAAGCATATGGTTGAAATTTCAAAATAAAGGTGTATCTTGATGATGTCGATCAGTGGTCCCCAAGGTTTTTTTCTTGGTGCCTCCATTTAATTAGCTAATTAAAGCCCCCCCTCCCCCTAAGAGATATGTTGTCAAAAATCAATATTTCTTGTTTTTATTGTTCCTTTTTATAAAGCCAAAACATGTTTTTCTTACCAGAAGGCCTCTGTATAAACTATTTGATAATTGTTTTGTCATGATTGTAGTTAGTATTTGCGAATCTAATTTGATTACCTCAGAGCAAACAAAGCTTAATGCCCCTCCTGAGATTCTTGGCATCCCCCTAGTGGGTCCAGGGACCAGTGATGTTGATCAGTGTTTTGACTTTCTACTGATGTGATGGTATCATTTTTTAATTGATTGATGTTTGCATTGATTGTCATTGCAGATCACAACATATTGTGTTTTCATTCATATTCCATGTTTTTCAGGACTATGCTGTGTCCACCGTGCCTGTCCTGGAAGGTCTGCACCTGAAGAGCTTCTGCAGTATGGGGGGACCTGGCCTCATTGTCATCGGCTCCAGTGAACCTGCACAGAAAGCCCTCAAAGTATGAAGCCTGTCACATACTGTAATATGTGTGTGTTGTATGTGCTGTAAAAGCATCATCCTATTGCTATGCTTCCCCCAGCTGTAGCCATAGATACCTCTGAATCAATGTAGCGGCATTGTTTTTCTAACTATGACGCACGTTGACGCAGCTGATTCTTTCTTTTTAACTCTCTGGTTTACTTTTGGCTTTATGTTGGTATGAACAGCCCCGTGCTTTTTTTTTCTCTCTCCCGTTCTGCAAAGTATTCAGCAAGAAAAACAATACAAGACAGGACATCACACATGTTGATTCAGAGCAGACTCACTCTCTTCTGCAGCTGGATCGCTGCTCCTCTTGCAGGCACATCGAAACCACCTGTCACCTTAATCCTCCCTCATTAATTCATATTCTCTCCTAATCTGAGGGGATTGCCCCTGGCGCTCGCACTCCAGCTTCAATTCCCAAGGTATTGTCCTGCCATCAAACAGCTTGAGCTCATTACTGCATAAAAGGAATCGATCAAGCTCCATTGCAAGAAAACAACAAACCCAGGGGACGTAGGGTGACTTGACATGAAGATGAAGAAGAGGCGGCTCACACCCTGACAGAGACAGATCTTCACAAAGGGAGAGATAAATCTCAGCCCATCCCTGTGATGGAATTATCCCTAAAAGCCCCAAACATCAACACGTGCAGCTGTGAGTGAAGTTTTTTTGAATGCACACATGAGTGAAATGTGGTGGAATATGTAATGTAACTAATTACATAAGTATGAAGAGTCAACACAAGAAAAACACCCCTGGCTTTGACAGATCCTCATTTGGCAGAGCCTTTCAAACACCTTCCAGTGTTATATCTCCACCTACTGGGGAAATCCTGTAAAAGATAACTTTAGATTAAGTAAAACTCAGAGTATCTCAAGGGCAATTAAAACCAATCTGTCTGATAGCACATCCTAATAAAGCAGTATTCAGCAGTAGCACAAGGTCAGATTGACGGTTTGATTAGTGTGTTTGCATCCCTGAAGTTTACACATGGACTCCAGGAATCTATGAATAAACACGCGCTAATTGATTTTGTATTCCAGCATCGACTCATTAAGAATCCTACTTGTTTGATCACCCCAGTAATTAGCCACTGGAGCGAGGAGTGGCCGTCAGCGAGACTTAATGACAGGCTGCTCGCTTTCTAATTACAGCTTACGTCACCCTCTCCTGCAGCAATTAGCTCCTGTTTTAAAGCACGTTTTAACGACCCTGTATTTGTAATTAGGTAATGTTCTCTTTGTGGGGGGAGTGAGATCTCATGAATGCTGGTTTTAATGATTTAAAAAGGGGCTCGTTTTGGATTAGGATGCAGCTCTTACAGCTCTGTGCCTGTGTACCCTCTGGTGGAGACACTTTGCTCAAATTAAAGTTGGAGCCGGGCTAATTCATCGTCTTTAGGGAGTTGCTGTTATAGGATATTTCTTGAAAGTTAAATGAGGACCTGACATGCTCTGCTTGTAGTTTGACACCATCGCTTCTGGGATTTCCCTAAATAAATTTATCTCACAGCAAGCCTCAGTGCTCATAACTTGTATATATTTAGGCCATGTGTAGTCTCCCATCTGTGTTTAGCTCACCCAAAGATGAGGAGACACGTTGACCGGATGGATTTCGTCATCCATCTGCCCGCTGTCACTGCCTGCCAAGCCTCACTCATGAAGTCATCATACAGAAATACAAGCTCTGTCAGAGGCTGCTGCACCCACTCCCTGTTCTCTCTCACACAGCTCCCTCCCTGTCTCAGAACTCACAGGGAACTCTCCAGCTCACCAGTCTCTCTTAACTCAACCCTGTTTGGTTCATGAAGTCATAACTTTCTACCAGAAAAGGTTTTGCCTTTATGTCATGGGTTTGTGCAAGTCATTGAATTAAATATTGATTTAGCCACTGTGACATCACCCTTGGGTTTGTCAATTGGCCTTTCAGGCCTCAAATACGTCATTAGCCATCACTATATTGCCTCCCAGAGCCAGAAGTGACCATATTGGGAAAAGTGGTTGGATATTGGAGTAGGGTATTGGTTAATGTCGAATTCTCTCAAAAATGTTTGCTCATTCACTAGTTTGTGATTGTGTTACACCATTATGGGATAAGAGTTCATTTATTTACCAAGCTAATGAAGCTACAAAGGAACATTGTAGACTTACTAACTAATCATACATGTACTTTATAATAGCATAGATATCACATGATATCATACTTTTCATGTAACGCTAAATCCTGCCTTTTGTTCCATGGCACACTTAATCATCCCATAATATGCCATAACATGCCATGCCATACCATACCATACCGTACCGTACCATACCATACCATACCATACAATACCATACCATACCGTGCCATGCCGTACTGTACTGTACCTTGCCGTGCCATACCATACCGTACCGTACTGTACCATGCCATGCCATGCCACACTGACCATACCAAATCATGCGATACCATGCCATCCCATACCATACCATGTCAAACTAAATCATGCAATGCCATACCATCACATACTGTACCATACCGTACCATACCGTACCATACCATACCATACCATGCAATACCATACACCATACTGACCATACCAAATCAAGCGATACCATGCCACATCATGCCATGTTATACCATACCATCCCATCCCGTACCATACCATACCATACTATTATACATTTTATTGATCCCACTTGGAATTTGTTCTTGGATGAAGCAGAGAGAGAGCATTTGAGTTACAACACAAAATCAGCTATATTGCATGACAAAAATGCAGCCAGTTGTCAAGCCATGTGCCACAAAACCAGCATGTTTTATATTAAGCAATTTCAGAAGCAGGATGAGATATATCTCCAGGGGTTATTTGGGTGTTAAAATTGCTTCTACACAGAATATTGAGATATCAACAGGAAACCCCAAAAGGGATAAGCAGTGTACATAATGAATGGATAAATATGTGGATGGATATCAGCATGAAGATACAGGAGATTGAAAAATTGTCTATTAAATGCACAATTAAATACAAAAAATATATAAAAATAAATAGGTGACATTAATGAGTATAGCAACAAGTACAATAAGAAAATGGAGCAAAGCCTTAACATTTACATGTACAGATACAAGTATCCAAACTAAAGATGTGTGCATCAACAGTTTGACATAAATGATAGACAATGAATTGGGCATATAGCTTCTGGAAGTGATACACAAGCCAAGGTCCATAGGTGTGCAACTCTCAGAGGTAGGAGTCGTACAGTTTGATTTCCACAGGCTGGAATAGCTTCCTGTTGTGCATTCTGAGAGAATGAGTCTTGCATTTTTTAAAAACCATCCACCATCCTCTGTGGTGATGATTCAGCCTCTGGGAGCACCAGCTGATTTTCCCAAAAAGGGAAAACATCCTTCCATGACTGCCTACTTCTGTGTGCTTGTCATTGTTTTTTCAAGCTTGCAATTCATAAAAGATATCCGTTTACAGAGCTCAGTAATAGAGGATGGGTTCTTGCTCTGCACTCAGGCCTTTGCTTTCACCTCTTTTAGTTCATACACAATTTGCCTTCTCCATACAACCCAAGTCTGTTACAATGTTTTTAAGGTCACTTAGAAAAACAAGGCAAGCTAATGTAAGTTAATGTAGGTAGTTCTTAGTTTGGCTGGCCTTAACTACATTCTTTGGCTACAGGTAACATACACCACAGAGTGGTGTTTGATTGCCAAAGAACAAAAATACTGAGACTAAGTCTAAAATATGACATGATCAGCAAGCTGAGGTTGGTGGGAGATCAGCTAATTTACGGTAACATTACAAAGCAAAATTTTCTGTTTGGTTATGTTAATACTGACATGATGTATGAGGTTAAATATACTTGTGACTTTGCGGCAAAATCTTCGAACACTATATTGCCTTACTTTAGAACAAATGTAGACTTATGTAGGGTGACTGTCTTGTTGGCTCAGTTGGTAGACAGTCCTCTCTTGGGAGAAAGGTCAGGAGCTCAAGCTCCAGCTCCTGCAGTCACATGTTGATGTGTTGCTTTGAGTAGTCAGACTTCCGTAGCACCACAGAGTAAAATATTTAACCATCAAATAACATCAAACTTGACTGCAGTCATAAGTAAATCAGGCAAATCTGGAGCCAGATGTGTCTGCCTTCAATTCATTTAAAAGCATCCAATGAGGGGCAGATGGCTGAGCAGTTAGATCACAAACGTTGCACATGGGCAGCCCAGGTTCAAGTCTGGCCTATTCCTTTTCCCCTATGTGGATCCCTGCCATCTCTTTCCTTTTCCAAGGCTAGCTACTGGCCTCCTCTACAGGTAGGCTAAATGCATTTAGAAAAGTCTAAAAAGAGAATCCATTGAAACCAGATCATTTGGTTTAAATCCCTTTTGAAATGTGTTCCTGTTTGTTTAGTGTGGTTCACAAGTGTCTTTTTTCCAAGGTTCTTTGAAGCTATCTGATGTGGAGCACCTGGGCCCAGTCCCTCCACCCAGTGTATAAAAGCTGGCTTCCACTTCATCCCATGCTCTCACTTAGCCGCACCCATGCCGGACTCGATCTTCTGATTTTGCTAGGCTTCATTCATTCATACTGTTGTACAATAATTAATTTACTAATTTTTGTAATTTTAAATTCACTTTAATTATCACCCATCCCTACTCCTCTTGTTTTTGTCGCCTCCCACAGTCAGGTTGAGACCCTGTTATATAACATGTAAGAGCTTTAAATGGTATTTGGGTGTTAAGTGTCCTTGCTGATGGGGCCTAGTGATTAGGCCATGCCCTGTGTATGAGGATGGCAGGGGTTTCGAGTTTGGCCTGTGGCTCCTTTCCTGCATGTCATCCCCAACTTTCTCATTCCTGTGTCTGACTCTGCCCACTGTCTTCTGTGAGTTAAGGCAGATATATCCCAATAACAAATTTAAACTAGATTTACATCTAGATTTTAAGTTTCCTTACCAAGCAAGACTCTGATTCAGCTACTGAGTTGCACAGTTGCAGAAACAGAATATGAAAATTATACCCACATTTTTGCTAGATAATGCACAAGACACTAAGAAAAACACACATTATATGTGAAGGCACTCCAAAAGGTTTTTTTCAACATTATCAGTGTTTCCTTGAATCATCCCCTCCTCTTATTCTTCGATCAGTTCCCATATTCTCAGGGTGAAGCTGTAAAGCCTCTATATAAATCAGTTCTGTGAACTGAGTGTGAAGCAGCATTAACACAAACATTTACTGTGCATTAACAGGAAACCATTTGAGTTTCATTTCCCCTCTGGGCTTGGAAGCAGCCTCCGGTAGGATTTGTCTTCTACATGCTGCTGTTGTTCATCAGTGAGAAGAGATACTGTAAAAGTTTTAAAGGCTTCCCAGCAATGAGGATTATACATATTCATACCAGATGGATTATGCTGATGACCGCGATGGACAGCCTCAGGTCTGGTAAAATGTCTGCATTTCTGTAGTGAGTGGTCAAGATTGTCATTGTGCAGGGAGGGTTCTGTTTCCTTCCAGTAAATATTTTGTTCAGCAGCTATGACTGTACACAGTCTGCTGCACATTTAACAAGCATGGCCATAGTCCAGAAGGAAACTGTTGCTGCTGAGATGCTGGTCTATGTTGAAGACATAAGAGCTTGAAGATGCACAAATCTGATGCTTTAGATATGCAGAATCAAAGATTACATTCTCTATTTGAGCCCTAAGGTTTAAATAAATTAAAACAGCTTAAAAATCACAAATCCATACGCTTGTATCCTGACCTTTTATTGACCGTCTGCACTGCTGACGATGAACAGAAACCCAACTGTTCCATTAGTCAGGTGAATTTCTGAGGATTTAATTGCATTTCATGGATCAGAACTTTACACGCAGACATTTTCCTTACATCCTGAACAGTTTTTTCCCTCCACTTTTATAGGGGAAATCAGATGTTTGAGAAACATAGAGTGAAGCAGGACCCTCTGTGATCTTTGGTGGAGTCAGTCAGCGTTTACTCTACCTCTCTTAATCCCCCGTGTGTGCGAGAGGCGATGTTGGCGGTCACGCACATGGACAGTGTTTTCATTTTAGGGGCTGCTGCAGTCACCTTACACACGCACATGTGACCTGGGAATGTGTCTGGCTGGGTTACACAGATTTATGCACATGCACTGCTTGTGCTCCACCCTGCAGCCCTGTGCAGAAATGGGAAGCCAGGCAGTGCCAATGAAGCTAAGTTGACTTATTTTGCATGGCCAGTCACTTATAGGGAGCTCTGATTTACTCTTTATACATCAAAAATAGTTATTGCTTGAATAAACTGACCTGTTTTACTGATAAGAAGCTGTTTTTCTTCTTATTCTTTGTTTTTAAGATTGTTGCTTCATTATTGTGTTTTCCTTCAAAGTTCCTCCCACAGATCACTGCTGCATTTACCAAGTCAAGTCTTGTGACTATTTCTTTCCTATTAACCATGGGATTTAATGCTCATTCTCACCACACAATTGTTCTCCTATTTATTCCAACCAGGCAGTGTTGTTGCTGCCAAACACATAAAATGTGTCACTTCCTGTGTGACAGATAGATTTTCCCAGGAAAGCCTTTACAGAGTAATCACAACAGCACACTCACTGTTGGGTTGGACCAGTTGGCAAAAGAGATTTAAATGACAGAATTACTTCAGTTTCTCTAAATCCAAGTACACAACTCCAACAGACAGAGGTCTTTCCCAGTGACGGTCCTGCTCCTCCCTGCAGCTATTTAGTGGGAAGTGAAATGAAAACAGCTTCAGCTAAAAACAAGCTCATTGTCTCCCTAAACCACAAAATTTCCACTCTTGGTCGAATATCATCACATGTAGTCACAGCCACTCCTCCTATGTTAAACGTGCGTCATGCAGACGTCACTCGTTTTGGCTGCAGTGTCATCACAAAGATAGCATTGAATAGATTTTATTGACTGTGTTCACATTTCTTTTTCCATAATTTAGCTTTTTGTATTGAGCTATAGGCTGCTTATCATTTGCTAAGCCTTTCAAAATGCCACGCTGACTACCGCTCAAGGTCATAGCTTCAAATGTTGTTGTTTAGATGCCATGAATGAACACTGTTTTCTGCTCAGTTTCCACCAAGTGGGTTAACGGTCTCAGCCACTGTCTGCATGGAATCTGCTGCTGATGTCTGCATTCACTTTGTTAAGTGGCTAGATGGCTGTAGAAAAGACTTAAAGAACCTGAAGAAGCACAGATTTTTTTTCTTGAAGTCCCTCTCAACATAAAAATGTTGCCCCTAAAAGCCTCACACTCAAATTGCACATACCCTGTCTGCAGTTATCTGCACATGACATGCAGCTTCCTTTCAAGTTAATCTCTGCAGTTTCACTGCACACGTTCAGGTCTGTCTCCAGCATGTGCCTGAAGCACCACCTAGCACTCTGCCCTGCCCTGCTCAGGATACTGTGCCTACAAAAGGTGTTCACCCACATAGATGTTTTACCCTTTTATTGATTTAATTTAGATTTTTATTTCACAAAAACACCCTCTTTATTGTCACAGTGAAAACAGATTTCTGCAAAGTTAACATCAATTAATAAAAATACTTCATGTAAAATAAGTGACTGTGTAAATATTTACCCCCTTCAAGTCAGTATTTAGTAGCTGCACCTTTGGCTGCAATCATAGCACTGAGTGTGTGGATAGGTCTCAACCAGGCGTGCACATCTGGACACTGCAATTTTACTCCATTCTTTTTTGCAAAACTGTTTAAACTCTGTTAGGTTGCACAGGGATCAGGCATGAACAGCCCTCTTTAAGTCCAGTCACAAATTCTCAATTGGATTGAGGTCTTGGCTTTGACTCCAGAACATTTGCCTTGTCTTTATAACCATTTCTGTAGATTTTTCCCGTAGGCTTTGGGTCATTGTCTTTCTGGAAAATAAATCTTCTCCTAAGCCATAGTTCTCTTGCAGAGTGAATAAAATTGTCCTCCGGGATTTTCTTATATTTTTCCACATTTATTTTACATTTCACCTTTACAAGAGTTCCAGGGCTGGCTGCCTAGAAGCATCCCCACGGCATGATGCCTTCACCACTGTACTTCACAGTGGGGGTGGTGTGTTTGTGGTGCTGTGCAGTGTTTGTTATCTGCCAAAATAGTGTCTTGTCTGATTGCCAAAAAGCACCATTTTGGTCACATCAGACCCAAGAACTTTCTTCCACTTGACCATGGAGTCTCCCACATGCCTTTTGATGAACTCTAGTCCGGATTTAATCCAAGTTTTCTTCTACAGTGGCTTTCTCTTTGCCTCTCTCCCATAAAGCTTTGGCTGGTGAAGAACAGTTGTTGTATGCAGAGTCTCTCCCATCTCAGCTGCTGAAGCTTGAAGCTCCTCCAGAGTAGTCATAGGTGTCTGATGGTCTCTCTCTCTCCTTCCTGCATTTTCACTCAGTTTGTGAGGATGGCCTAATGTAGGCAGATTTGCCAAATTCCTTCCATCTCTTGGTGATGGATTTTACTGAACTCGGAGGGATGTTCAGTACCTTGAAATGTTTTTTTCTGTATCCATTCCCTGACTTACTTCCTTTTCAATCATCTTTTCTCTGAGTTGCCTGGATTGTTCTTTTGTCTTCATGGTGTAATGGTAGCCAGTAATACTGATTAACCTGTAACTGAACCTTCCAGACACAGGTGTCTTTATACTACAATCACTTGAGACATCCATTGCACTCAGGTGATCCCCATTTCACTAAGCACCATTTGGACGGACCTCTGTTGAATTAGATCATTTTAAAGGGGGAGAATATTTATGCAGTCACTTATTTTACATTACAAATTTTTGTTTAAGTGATATTGCTTTGTAGAAATCTGTTTTCAATTTGAAATTAAGGGGATTTTTTTTTTTTTGTATTTTTTGGTTAAAAAAAATCTAAATTTTATTGATCATGTTTGATGGTTGAATACTTTTTTTAAGCACTGTGATATGTCAAAAACACTTAGCACAAATGTTGCGTCTGACTCACAGTGAAGTGATTACATTTTGAAGTTCAAAGGTCAAGGTGAATAGGCTTTATGTTCAACCCATGGCTGTGAATGGGATTCTTGAAGAAAACTTGGAAGGCTGTTCTTTAAACTGTGTGAAAAGTGTCTAGTCTGATTTAAGGATAAATTGAAAAACTGTGACAATAAATAGTTTCATCATGAGTATTTTCTTCCAACAGCCCAAACTTGATGATAAAAAGTGTAAAGAATGAAAATCACTGTAGAAAATTGGACAGAGTCAGTCTATATCTGGTGAAAATGACTTCCAAAAATACCTTTCCTGAATGTTGACTCTTTTTTTTTTAACACATTTCCACCTCCCCTCCCGCTGCTCGTCTCGGAGGTATCCGTCCGCAGATGTTCTGCTCATAAACATTAAGAGGCACCTGTCTCTCCTCTGGTCATAACATCCTCAAACTCCCCCCGACTTCCATTTGGCAACATGGGCGTCTTCTCAGCCTCGCCTCCCCTCCCCCTGCTGCCTCTTCCACCTTCACCTCCTTCAGATTACATAAATAACATGACATCTGCAGAGCAAGAATGTCTGTGTGCTCCTGTGTTCTCCATTAAGCCCCCCCAGACCCTGAGAGCGGTTTGGCCTAGAAAAGCTGTGGTTCTTTGGTATTTTGGTCTTGTGTTTGATTAAAAGTGTCTAAATATCTGTCTGGAAGTTATGTGCTTTCCCAAAGCCTGCTGTTTATTCATCTCACTGTCTCTCTAGATCATGCAGCAGATGAGCGACCATCGCTATGACAAACTGACCGTGCCTGATGACCTCGCTGCAAACTGCATTTACATGAACCTGCCAAATAAAGGACATGTGCTGCTGCACTGCACATCGCAGGAGTTTCCAGAGAGTGTTAAGGTAATGCTCAGCTCATTTCATCTCCATGCACACTAAATCTGTCACATGCACTCAGTCACATGTTCATTTACAGTCCCGAGGTCCTCTGGGAGGAGAGAGCAGCGTCAGGACAGGCAGCCTGGTTTAGTGGCTTACATATAAAGAGCACTTTCCTTTGTTGCTCTCGTCCTGTCCAGACCTCTGACACAAACAAGTGGCTGGAGAGGGAAACCCGGCACAATCTGTGTGGTTGTTTTACACAAACCACAGCCGGCAATGTGTGTGCTTTTTTAAACAAAGGACCCTGCAGTTTCAAGTGAAGTGACGTTTTGTGGCCATGACTCAGGCCAAAGAGAAGGAGCCAATAACGTGGGAGACATAAAGAAAATAAATCATGGGTGCTCTTTCTCCCACTGGAAAGGAAATAAAGTCCATCAAGCTGCTACTATATTCAATATTTTTTACATTTACAAGCAGATCAAAAGTGTTTTTGTGTAGAAAAATAGTTAGTCCTTGTGTCAGTCTTTAGTATTTTAAAAACAGCAGTATGCTAATGCAGTGTGGATAAAGAAAAGGGGGATGCATACAATTTATATATAGTATATATTCCATGGCTGAGCAGCTGCAGCCAAGCCATACATCACCAAGTACAATGCAAAGCGTCGGATGCAGTGGTGTAAAGCACGCCACCACTGGACTCTAGAGGACTGGAGACGCGTTCTCTGGAGTGACAAATCGCTCTTCTCCAACTGGCAATCTGATGGACGAGTCTGGGTTTGGCAGTTGCCAGGAGAATGGTACTTGTCTGACTGCATTGTGCCAAGCGTAAAGTTTGTTGGAGGGGGGATTATGGTGTGGGGTTGGTTTTCAGGAGCTGGGCTTGGCCCCTTAGTCCCAGTGAAAGGAACTCTAAATGCTTCAGCATACCAAGAGATTTTGGTTAATTCCATGCTCCCAACTTTATGGGAACAGTTTTCCTTCCTGTTCCAACACGACTGTGCACCAGTGCACAAAGCAAGGTTCATAAAGACATGGATGAGAGAGTTTGGTGTGGATGCACTTGACTGGCCTTCACAGAGTCCTGACCTCAACCCAATAGAACACCTTTGGGATGATTCATCTAACATCAGTGTGTGACCTCAGAAATGTGCTTCTGGAAGAATAGTCAAAAATTCCCATTAACACACTCCTAAACCCAGAAGCCTTCCCAGAAGAGTTGAAGTTGTTATAGCTGCAAAAGATGGACCTATGTCATATTAAACCCTATGGATTAAGAATGGGATGTCACTCAAGTTCATATGCGAGGCAAGGCATGTGAGTGAATATTTTTGTCAATATAGTGTATGTATTTATATAGAAAAACAAGAAATGGACCTTGTCACAAACTATTCCAGCACACTTACTCACACACACCTACAGAGAGAGACGCTCTCTCAGACATTCAAGACAGCAGAAGATGACATAGAACTACACATAAGCAAAATACCAGAAACAACACAAAATTATTATCCAGGGTCATAACACAGGGAAAAAATTGGACTAAAAAGAGTACCCTGTAGGCATTACACTCCACTCAACAGTCGCAGAGCATTGAAAAAGGTATAATGTATCTCTTAATCCAAATAAAAGTGAATTGTGTACTCAGAAATAATAGACCTGGGCTCCAGGTTTCAAAGCTGGCATTAATTCAGGAACTCCTACAGACACTGCAAAAGGAATCTTAATCGATGTGACGTATTTCAGAGGAATATTAAAGAACTACCCTTAGTTGCCTTTTATGAGCTTCCCTCAGTATGTCCACTTTGATTAACTGTTGAATTTCAATGTTGTTTTTATAGACCTGTCTAAACCTGTCTCAGTAGATGCAGTGTTACTGTGCAAACATGTAATTTGTCGTATTTTTGACATGCTATGACCTACTTGAAAACAGCATCAGTGTCTTGCATTTTCCACAGTAGCCCACCGTGACTGTCATGTTATTGTCTCACGTTGTCTGCTGGGGTTTGGAAACACTGAGCAGTAACTTTGTTATTTGGATACTTTGGGGTGACTCCACATCACAGTGAGTCAAAAAGATTCTCACGGGATCGAACCCAACAACCTACAATCAGCAGAGACAGTGCTCAGACCTCAAAATGTACTCTGTGGTGAAAACCCCAACCTCCGACGGCTATTTTTAGAAAGAAGAATTCACAAAATTATGCGTCTTTGGACTGACATTCATGGTAAGGCTCTGCTTTTTCCAAATAGATTAACTGAGGGAATTCAACTTGGCAATAATAAAATTCTATAACTCATGCTTCCTACTTTGGTGGCACTTTCAAATGGACCATTTGGAGCAGCAATTGAGGAATATGTGTTTATTCCATGAACGGTTTCAAGTTTTTATAGAGTTCAAACTCACCAGAAAATGACCTGGAATCCAATTTTTGGTCCAAACACGTGTTTTTGAAACCCTATTTCAAAAAAGAGGGGGAAAAGGAGGTCAAGACCAGAACACAGACAGGGAGAAAGTAGGCTAAGTTTTATCTAAGGTGACTTTCATGCCATGTTGTACAAAATTCACAGTTCATACATGTTTCCCAGGGGAACTTTGGGCTTGTTTCTCCATTGAGATGTACAGATTTCTTCACAACTTCACTGGAACATTTTGCACAATTTCTGCTGCTTTCTAGCTCTAAACATCATCTGTCCTAATCTCCAGTCTATTTTTAGTCCGCTCATAGAGTTACATAAGAGTTCCACATCAACAAAGGCAGAGGGTCATGAGAGCGAAGTGGTGGGGTCGCAGGGGGTGGGGGGCATCTTTAATGGGCAGCAGTGGCGACGGCTCTCGACTTTTCAGTGTAAAGATAAAGAAATGGAGCAGACAGATGGCCCAGTGAAAAATAGCAGCCCCTACTGTGTGGGACCATGCCACCCCCCGTCCCACCGTATAAATCTCAACCGCAGTAATGAGAACTCGGCTGGAAATGTTCAAAACAAGAGACCCTTTGGAGGTAGAGGAGCTATAAACAGCAGGGAATTATAGTAGCAGTTATACAAAAGCACAACTTTCCCTCAGTTGACCCATTGGACCAAGGAAAAGTTTTTCTGGATGGTTTTGTTGAAGGTTTTCCCAGACATATCAGTCTAGAACGCCGTGTCTCAACCCAAGGCAGCCGTTACAATTTGGGAACTCTCAAGTCACCTGAACTAAAAGATGAACTAAAAGATGAACATGCTACATCATGAATGTAATATTAAACAAATAAGGTTGTTATAGGACAGAGTTAGGCCTTTAGACAGCTACCGCTGTTTTGTGGATGCTGCTGTCTTGGTTGGCCACCATAACTGTGGTGTTTCTTACCTCCACATACAGCGAACATGCCGCAAACCGCCGGCAAATAGTACTGCGGAGCACATCGCTCCCTGTCTAGTCTATCAGAGTATTTCCACAGCTGGCACTTCAGACCGGCAGCATCGCATGCCTGGACTGACGCTTCGCTCCGCTTCATTGAGATACACTGCAGGTCTATTTTCAGCGCCGGCCACTGCCAAACCGCGTCAATACCTGTCGATCAGAAGGCTCCAGAAGAGGAAGTCACAAGCATAGAATATCCGGTTCTTTCAAAATACAACTCAATGCACGGACTCCTGATTGTAAATCATCACTATATCAACATTATGTCTCATCCTGCAGCGAGAGCAAAGGTTCACCGGGAGGTCAGTGGGTCACAGAGCTACAACGGCGCCATTGATGAGGAAAAGTTAACTTTTGGGGATATTTAGCCAAAGAATTTTGCATAAAACTACAGATCCTTTTGATAACATTAACCTTTTAACTTCCTAATTTACTCACTCAATGGCAAAAGCAATAGTATAATAGACTTATACCTGAAAGGATGATAAATTAAGCACCAAATGCAAAATAGTCCACTGCTGACATGCTATTCCTGCGTGAACTCACTGTTCTCCCGAGATCTCTTCCTGCTGATCAGGGCTTCGCAGTGCGGCGCGGCATTCTAGACTTGCTTCTAGTGGGGGAGGTCGCTTGCCTTCGGTCGGACCAAACCAGTGGCGCTTCGGTGCACAAGGCAGTCGTCCTATGTGGATATTGTGGATTACAAATATGCAGTCAGTTCCACTGTATATGCCGCGTTTAACACTGGAACTAAAACACCAGTTAGTCAACAGCTCATAATCGTCGATATCATTCATGGGAAAACGTTGGCCTGGATGGTGTACCTGCCTAACTGAAAATAAAATCACTGCATGCTTCTTGTGTGCTGCATTTAATCTCAAGTCTTCTCATTCACTGATGCTGGTGTGGTTTCAGGAAAAAGGCATATAAGCCAGTTTTCATTATCCATGCCAGGATAGCTAATGATTGACTAATTTATGATCAGTCCTGGTTGAATTTAATTAATTTTGAATGCGCCCCTGACAATAGCAGAGGACACCCTGGGGTTCTGCAGCAGCCTGTTTGAGTTAGGCTGGTCTAAAAGACTGATTTGACTTGCATTTACCAAACGTTTAACCCCAAAGACAGCAACAACATGCATTTGATGATATTAGGCGTTTATTCTAGAGTCATTCATTTTTGCAGTTTTTCCTGTTTGTCAACAAATGCCAGCAACTTTCCCTTTGCTGGTGTCAGGGGAAATTGGATGTTTTTTTTCCTGATTTTATATAGGGGCACTTTTGTAACAGTTTATTATTATTGTATTCATTTAAATAAATGCGATCTCATTCAACTGAATACATATTAAAATTGAAAAACAACTTAAATCAGAGTTGTTACTCATTGTTAACATGTTCACTCACCTTCAAGTAAATTCAGTTTTCATCTAGTATATGAAAAATGTATATTTTTTAAAAATGTACATGACAAAAACAACTGTTTTTTGCATTTAAACTGGCATTTTAAGGGTTAAATTCCTAAATATTAATCAATATTTCATATTTATGTTCATGTCTGATCTTAATTGTTAATATAATTCAGAAAAAGTGTTGTTTCTTCTTTTTTTTTTTGTTACTGGTATTTATAAACAACATATATGTTTGGCCACTGAAAATTTTCTGTTGTAATTGGAAATCACTGTACATAAATTCTTATGCTATGTACCAATTCATTGAAATCTTAAAATAAAAAAATGCATGAAAATCAAAGTTGTTGCCTATTATTAACTTATTCAAAACTGTAATAATCCCCCCCTCAAGGAAATTCACCTTGCATGTACTATATGGTGGGGTTTTTTTTTTGGAAATTTTTTACAAAACCCAAAGCAGGGATTTGCACTTCAGGTGGCATTTAAAGGGTTAAATTCCCCCAAATTTGTTAATGTTTGATAATTATGATCAGGTCTGATGTTGATTTAAATAATTGATGCTGAGAAAGTAGGGGAAATTTAATGTAGACGTTATTGTTATTTTTGTATGTTGTCACATTTGGTCATGAGCACCCTCAGTGTAGCAATACATTTAACACCATCTGAGGGATAATTCTGAGTCTGTGTATATTTTAAAGATGTGTTTTTTAGCATTTGTGTGCCTTTTTTAACAGGAATAACACAGTAGAGTGGCGAACCTGGAAGAGAGAGTTGGGAAAGTCATACAGGAGCTGGATTTGAACCCTGGCCTCCTGCTTTAAGGACAACAGCCTGGAACATCGGGCATTTAAGCATGCAGACACTAGGCTGTGGCATCCATGTACATTTTAAAGGCTACACAAAACAATTACAATGTCATTAACATTCTTATGATACAGTATGCCAGACCATGTTTTGAATGAAAGAAAGTATTGGTAACACTTCATAATAACCACAGACTTTTAGCATTTATACATATTTATTTTATTAACTAGAAAGCATTATTCATTAATTCATGTCATTTATAAACTTAACTATGTATAAGATGTTCTTTATTAAAGTATCTTTGAAGCATTCATTGCCCTGACCTGTACCTGTATAACCATACCTCTTTACAAATGCTTTCAACATTTATTATTCATCTAAATGTTAAAAAAATCAACTGAAATGATCCATATGTCTTTGAAAGCTGTCTTGTGTGTGGCCAGCCTAACTTCATGTATAATGTCTGGTGTTTGAAGAAGTGGATGAGTGATAAGTTAAATGAGTTAAATCTCTTTAAATGTGGTGATTGAATCATGAGAGGCTTGGTCAGCCATACTGCATCATGAGATAAGAATTTGTTTAGTTGGTCGTTGTAACTCTGCCGCAGAGCCCCGCTCAGTATCACAGCAGGGTTAAAGTCAGAGTTTAAAGAGAAAAAGATCTTGGTTTGGAAGTCTGCATAGGAAAACACTGGTTTTGTTCTGGAAAATATCCACGGGGTGACACACTTTTTTACGAGGGTCTTTGGAGCGTGTCGTAATAGATCTCACTCCCGTCGTTTTCAGCTTTTTTGCCGGGAGAGCAGGAAGCCTTCTCGAATGCTTGTTCTCCTACTTCACGTTTTGTGTCTGGCTGCAGGGCTTTTAAATCACAGCACATTTACAAGTTGTCAAGAGGAGTAAACAAACTTACAGCGAGTGTTGCATAAGTTCCCCCTCTTCAGTTTAACTGCCTGCCAGTGGAGCTGGTCGTCAGCCTTTTCTAATTAGCTCAGGGTGGTGGTACCTGCAACACTGACTCCCAGATCTGTTACCTAAGAGCAGAGTCAGGAAACGGGCACTGCCAACACAACATCTACTTTGCACAGTATAATGATTTTCTTTTTATGTAGAAGTGCAAATCCATGACTCAAAAATATGTAATAGCCTGAAGTGAAGATTGGCATTTGACACAGTGGTTCACACAGTGATCAGAAACAAATCAGAGCTCATTATTTCCAGGCAGCTGTTCTTTCAGCTCACTCACAGTAACCTAAGGTGTGCCTCAGGGCTCAGTCCCGGGACCATTCCTGTTCATAAACAACAAAAATTAAAACATGTTTAATGCACATTTTTATCTTTATGCTGACGACACTGTACTATACTGCCCTGACCAAGCTTTCTCCCAGTTACAACCTACTTTTAACACTGGATTTTATGGCTAAAAATGTATTTCAAACACAGGCAAAAAAAAGCTATATTGTTGTTGGACACTAAATCTAAATTCCAAAACCTGCCTTCAGCCTCCACTTCAGGTTACACTGATCAAGTTTGTTTCAAGCCATTCTTGTTATACCGTTGTCTATAATGCCTCTGTTCTACCTCTAAAGCTGGCAATGATTCATGTCATCCAACTATTATACCTCTGCAATGCTCATAGTGAAGCTGGCATTAAAAGGCCTGGGCCTGGATCTGAGTATCTTTGAGCGCAAAGTCTGGTCCTGTTTGGTCTGAATGCAAACATACTAAACACAGGAACCAAACCCAAGTCTATTTAAAGAGATGGTCTCAGGGGCTGACTACACAACTCTAATAGGTTCTTTAGAGATGAGCAAGTAGCAGCAGGAAGGAGCCGTAGAGAAACGCTACCAAAAAGGCTATGTTTTAAGCTGTCTACGACTATACCAAGTTTTCAAAGTGCAAATAAACATGCTTGATTCTTAAGCTACATTTGTGACCCAAAAGTAGTGAAATATTCAGGCAAAAAAATGTTAGGAAAACATTCAAAAACTCACATAGAAAAAAGCAACAGGCAGGATGCCTGGACGAGCAGTATCTGTCTCATAACCTCCAGCTTCTCATTGTGATGGGAAATCTGTCTCTTTTGAGAGATCTGGATCATTTGGCTCAGCTCAGCAGAGCTGGTTGTTTGGCTACCAAACGGTTCTTCATTTGGTTCCAGTTTGGATTCTTAAATGTGGATTAAATAACCACAAAGGATGGACAAAAGGAAGCTGGCACTTAAGGAGCCATCTACCGTGACTAACATAAAAGAGTTGTTTTGTAGCACAGGCTCGTTCATGAATGGCTCATCATCGCTCAGTCGCTCACCACACAGGTTTTATTCAGTTGATATTCTATCACTGTTTCAATTAAAGGGATTTTTTATTGACAAAAAGAGGATTTTTATACATGTTAAAGGGGCTCAGCTAGCCTCTTAGCTCAGTACATGACTCTTGTCTCTCTTCATCTGTCTCCATGATGCCAGACACTTGTAGGTCTGCAGGACTGAGCATTTGTAATATTGATCGCCTTTGTAATAAAATCACCCTTTTTTTGGGGGGGAAAATGTAGAGATCATATTCAATTTATGTAGAAAATTTCTCATGATAATTGCATAAAGTGTTGATCTCCATAAAGTACTAACTACCCTCCATTCCCATTCATTCCTTATGGTTTGGGCACTTCCTGAACCCCAAACACACTATGCAGGACAGAGAGCTGCAGGAGCTGTATGGCGTCATCATAACAACAAAATCTCTCTCACTGATTCTGAAGTTGTCCACACTTTTCTAACATAGAATATATATACATATATATAGAATATATGTATATATATTCTAATTACTAATATGACAATTTTTTCTTAATATTTGTAGCTTTTAAAAAGTGTGTTAAACCTTAAAATTCCAAACAGCCAGGATACAGGCCTATTGACTCCTTGAAACATAAACAGTCTTTACTCAGTTGATGACCCAAGTGGTTTCTTTGGTTGCTTCTTCTTCTTTCTTCTTCTTGGCAGATTTGCAAACCAGCTCTCTGCATACTCACACCTACTGTGTCAGACTATGTGCAAATGCAAGTGTGCTCAGGCACTTAACTGATGTAAAAACAGAACAGCGAGGAATCGGGGAGGGGGAGCAATCGAGACAATCATGCCTAATGAGAACGCACCCTGAGTCCTGGATGACAGGGGAAACAATGTAACAGCTTGTTAAGAGCTTGAGGTTTGATAAAATGCCTGTATGTAAGAATTAGTTTTCTAATATCTTCCCTTTGTGGGTGTCCATGGTATACTAATGAAAATGTCCTTTGAGGCCCTGTTATCAGCTGTCCTCTGACATTCTCACCTGTGTGCTCTACAGGTGTTTGAGAAGTTGAAAGACCACATGTTGATCCCTGTGTCCAACATGGAGAAGGTCAAAGTGGATGGAGCCCTCACATGCTGCTCTGTACTCATCAACAAGAAGGCCAACATCTGAGCACGTTCACCAGGATGTCTCTCAGTGCAGTGGTAGAAGAGCGGGGCATGACACCGACCACCAAGGACCCAGAGGTTTAGCAAAGCTGTATTTGTTCTTTGAAAGAGGAAAGTATGCTGCTGCTGAGGGACAAAGAAAATCTAAATTTGAGGGAGATATCCAGTCCTATCCCCCCTAAACACTTACTTTATAATATAAGGTCTTACAGATATGTGAATAGTTGATTTCTCTTAATGAAGGCAGTTAATTTTAGGTTATAGTTGTGTCCGTAGAAGGAAGTAATGTTTTGAATCAATATTCAATTTTGGATTTGGATGTATTACATTTTCTATAAAAAGCTTAAAAATAAGGCAAAATATGAATGATTTTTGAATAGTGGGTCATATTTTCTTTAATGTATTTGCCTTTTAGAAATTACTCTGCCATTAAAATGTATTTCTAATTAACAAATATGAAGGAGGGTAGCTCTGACCTATGGTCAAAACAGGAGTACACCTTGTGCCATAGAGCAACCCTTTTGTTTGTAGACCAATCAGTGCTCATTGTGATGTTTTACGGTGTAAACCATACATTATAGAGCACTAAACCAACAAAATCAGATAGATCTATTTGGGGGAAATACTTATTAACTATTAAAAAAATTCCAGTATTCAGTGCAGGTTTATAGGAAAGGCCATTTATACAGTTGGTTTCTACTGTTTACATCCATCATTTCAACTGTGATTTAGTTTTGTGTGTATCTGGTAATATAATGCAAATGATGCTCATTTGTAATGTATTTTTGAAGAACTGTATTTAAACACAAGATGAAGGAAAGGAATCTGCTACTGATGTAACATGAAAACCTCAATGATTCTTTACAATTTGGGTGTTAAATTGCTGCTAATTATTAAACAGTTGGTGCTGACTACACGTCTGAACAGAATTTCAAATGACCAACTTTGCCGTTCTTAACATGCATGTCCACACTGGTGAACAAATACAGTTCTTGAAATGCCTTCTGAGAGTATGGGCTTTTGGTACTATTGCAGAAGGATGTTATCGTGATTTTTTTACTGATATTGAAAGTATTACCATTGAGACCTGAGGTGCTCTTACCATTACTTATCATTGCTGTTGATTGTTAAAACACTGGAGACACCACAGACCATAGAAGCTAACTGTAGCCTGTTTAATTTTCAGCACAGACTAGAATGAAAAATTATTAATCTTATTTTTTAAATCAAACTCTATGTTTATTTATTGACTGTAAAAGAGACATGCATGCAGCCTCTTTTTTTCTAAAGTAAAGCTAATGCATTCTTTCTAACGGCCAGCAGGTGGGACCCTAGACTCCAATGTAGACAGTGCAAGAAACTGCAGTTCCATGATTGTCCACTTAAGGCTGGCTCCAAAAGCTAAGGGTTCTACAGTAGGTTTCATGTACAAAAGGCCCTTTTCCTGACACAAGAAATCAACGTGGGTAAAAAATGGTTTCTGTCTTCAAAGCTCATGTTTTTATGCAAACCACAAGTTAAAGAGGTCAAAGTATGAGTTTAAAAGGTTAAAATATGAGAAAAAAACTTAAAATCAAGAGTTTGTAAGGTCAAAACATCAGATAAAATTCAAAACAATGAGTTTAGAGGGTCAAAATATGAGTTACAATTTTAAATCATGAGTTTTAAAGTCAATATATAATAAAAAGTTCAAAACCATGAGTTTTAAAGGTCAAAATGTGAGATGAATTTCAGAATAATTACTTTAAAAGGTCAAAATATGAGATACAATTTAAAATTGTGAACCTAAAAGTTCAAAATATGAGTTAAAAAATTAAACTGTGAGTCTAAAAGGTCAAAATATAAGATAAAATTTAAAACAATGGGTTAATAAAGGTTAAAATATGAGTTTCAAGTTCAAAACCTTGAGTTTAAAAAGTCAAAATTTGATGTAAAGTTAAATATCATTGGTTAAAAGGTTAAAATATGAGTTAAAATATAAAATTCTGAATCCCAAAGGTCAAAACATGAGATAAAATTTCAGATCATGACATTAAAAGATCTAAATATTATATAATTCTGAATCATGAGTTAAAAAGTCAAAATATAAGTTGAAGTATTAAATTGTGAATCTAAAAGGTCGAAAATGTGAGATATTATTCAGATTAATGAGTTTATAAAGGTTAAAATATTAGTTACATTTTCAAATCTTGGGCTTTTACATCAAAATATAGTATACAATTCAAAATAATGAATTTTAGAGGTCAAATATGACTTTTAAAGGCCAAAATATGTGATAAAATTTTTAAAAATGAGTTTATAAAGGTCAAAATATGAGCTCAAATGTAAATTTGTGAACCTAAAAGGTCAAAATGTGGAATGAAACTCAAAAATATGAATTGCAATGGTCAACATATGAAATAAAAGTCAAACTCAGAGGTTTGATAAATAACTTTGAGATGTGAAATTGAAAAAATGAAATGAAAACAAATTAATTTATTTTCTGATAATTATTTTTCTTTACTTTTTATGACTTAACAAGGATATTTTAAATCATCAAGGTTAAGTTTACATTTTTATACTGGAGGAACTCTGCCTTATTACGGGTGGGTCAGTTATAATAAAATATTATCTTGTGTGCCGGGTGAAACTCCACCACAGGCCTTGAGTTTGACGCCCCTGATTTAGAGTAAGGTTAGAGTAAGGTAGTCTGATTGTATGAAACAGCATAAAAGCTCAGAAATAAATAATAAAAAAGGACAAATAAAGGGCATACACATCCTGATTTATAATGAGGAAGGATGTGATTTACTGTGGCTGACAAGTTTGATAGTCAGACCGTCAGGAAGGAATGTAACAAAGGTCGTCCACCCTTTTTCACTAATGGGGTCACTTCTAGTTCCACAAAACCAAGAAGGCGACTGCTAAAGTGCTGAATTAAAGCTTTTAAAGGAGGTTTTCAAAGCAACAGGTGGCAGTGCAGAGGCTGCATCCACTCTTCTTTTACAGTCCATGAATAGAAATGTTCCTTTTTCATTATAAAAATAAATGAAGTTCTCCTTTATCCCAACACAACAGCTTTTTCTTTTTAATTCCCTGTGCTTTTATGTGAATCCATTGCCATCCCTCCTGGTAAATGATTTCTAAGGTTGTGTCCTCACACCATTGCTTCTGTCTGTGTTGTTAGATTACACTGGCTCTTTTTTGTTTTCCTCTCTGGCAGCTTTCACTCCAAAACTGCCAGTGAAGACCATGCTGTGTAGCTCATGTCTGCTCCTCTGAATCCAATCCCACCAAATGTGACTGCAGTGAGAGTTTGCACGCAGCATGCACAACAAGCTTACTGCCTCTGTTTCCGTGTCCAATCCTCACTGCCAGCAGGAGTTTCAGTGAAGTTGGTTTGCTGTTTTTGTGGCCTTACTTTTGTTGGTGCTGAGGCTTGTAGACACATGTAAATAGGCCTTAAACTGTACGTGCTCGAGCTCATCACATGTGAACCATCTTTGCATCTCAGTGTGATTGTAGGAGAAAGTGGAGGAAATGACATCAGGAGGTGATTCAGCCTCCCTCTGCAGACGTTTGTGTACGGGCAAGCGGGCAGTGGTGATGAAACATGGAAAGAATTCCTGCTGGGAGGAGAGGCTTGTACACCAGTAAACACTGACTCTCTTAAAACTTTCTTCGTCTTTCTTACTCCGTCTGACGCTCTCAGTCTTTCTCACACCCTCTGCTATTGCCTCATTCTCGATCTGGGCTAATTTATAGCCATGATATCATACAGTCTGGCGGACACAACATGGATATGATAGCTTGCCGTTAAAGTGTGACAGTAGCAGTATATTATACAGAAGGCATTTGGCTGGGTGTAGCGTGATAGCATACTGTAGTTTGCAGCTTTGATTTGCATGTGCTTACTCCAGAAACATGAGCCATGAGGAGCCGGCTGGACACCATCAAAAGCTGTATTTTGGACATTTATAATTCAAATTTCTCTGCCTTGAATCACATCTTGGTTGTTCAGCTCCAGTGCTTTAAAGTCAGTGTAACACTTTATACCTTTTGGCTCTCTGCTGGTGTGAGTAACAGCTCCTGAACACGTGCTGACTTTGTTTTAAGGCCTTTTTCCCCTCTGAGTAATCCCAAACACTCATCCTACTTCTCATTAATTTTTCCTTTGCCTCTGTTTCAGCTCAGGTCTCTTGGTTTGCGTACAAAAATATGAGGAAAAATGATTTGAATCATTTTAAATTGAGCCTTTTGTTTACTTTGTGAAATAAATTAACATCCAGCATTCAGCTGTGTTGTGCTCTTTTTATTTGCATCTTCAGATGGCACATTTGCAGTCAGAATCCCCAAAAACAAGGTGGGCAAGATAATGAGGCTCCATCAGGTGAGGTAATCACAATGAGAACGTTCTATTATATTCATTTGTACACAATTAACAAAAGTGTCTGAGCGAGAATTCTCAGCAGAAAAAGACAGCACATTTCTGCCTGTTGATCTCTGCTACCACCTAGTGACACAAGACATGAAAGACAGGCAAACAGATCCAGCTAGAAAAGAAGTCTTCTCCATCCTTGTACCTCCTCCATGTACAGAGCATTAACAAAGTCTTCAGACCCCCTTCTGTTTTTTTCACTGTTGATATGTTGCAGCACGATGCTATATTAAAAGAAAAACATTTTTATTCTCATTCATCTACACTCCTCTATAATGGCAAATTTGCAAATTAACTTAAATTTACAATAAAAATAAAAACTGAAATATCACATTGACATAAGTATCAAGACCCTTTGAAAAACAGTTGAAATTAAACTACATTTAAAGTGTTTGTGCGTGACATTTTGGCTTTCCTACAGCATAGAAATAATTTCTGCTATTAGAATTTTTGGATATTTGTCTGGAATGTCAAATGAAGTTTAAGTAATTAACTTGAAATTAAGAATGAAATACTGAGAGAAATATTTCTAAATACTGTTGGATAACGAGTGCATGTTTTGTTCTTTGCAAGAAATGAATGTGAGAATTTGTATTTTTTAAAACTCTTAAGATGCATTATTACATGAATTTCAGAAAAAAAGAAACATAAGTAACAGATACTGCAGAAATAGTTAAACCTCTGTGCATAACATTGAAAAAGTAGTTTTTAGGTTAAACTCATTATATTCAGCATTTCTACTAGCATTTTATCTTAAAGATATGAATGCTGGTACGATAAGTTTGATGAAAGCTACAAATTTGCTTTTTTTTTGTTAACTTATATGTTATTATGACTGTCCTACTGAAAGTATATGACTATTTATAATAATGTGGCCCTCAGGTGGTAAAAAGAGTTAATGTGGCCTTCTTGGTAACCAAAGTTGCGCATCCCTGACGTAAGGCTTCTATACATTGCAGGCACGGTTGTACGACCCCCTGAAATCAGCTACACAACCTGCTTCTGGGTCCAAACACACCGGTAAAGAATCCTTGAGGGAAATAAAAGTAAGTCAAAGACATAAAAAGTAACTTACTGGTGATTAAAAAGCTTATTAACAGTTAAAAGTCTTCAAAGACATCCTTGCTTTTTATTGCCATAGAAATATTACAGTCCTAGCAACTAAAAGAGAATATCAACAATGACCTATATGATAGGAGCCATGATCAAGACTCAAACTTCACTGTAACACATTAAAACATGTTAAAATGTGTCGGCTAAGCTGCAGGGCAAGGTTATAATAGTTTTGGATTTTACATTAGTTTTTATTTTTAGTTCGTTTTCACTTTCTGTGACTGATTTCAGTTTAGTTTTTGTAAGTTTTGACTGCTGGTTTGTTAGTTTAATTTTTATTCGTTTTTTGTTAGTTTTAGTTTTATATGGATAGATGTCAAGGCTGAGTGAGCATCATACATTTTTTAAAACATAAATGGGCCATTCTTCCCTTATCATTTTATTTACTTAATGATGATGTTTGAATACAAATCCAGACATAAAACTACCACTGTGTGACATCTTAACCAATCAGATCAGGCAATTTTACACTCCCCAGACTATCTGTAGGTGCCAGTCAGTAAGATTGTGTCAAAGACTAAAGGTAAGGATATTTTGTCTCCATTTTTATTTAGTTAGTTAGTTTTGTAAGCACACTATACAGTTTTAGTTAGTTTTCATCTTTTTAGGTAAAGCTTAGGTTTGATTTAGTTACAGTTAACTAAAATTATTTTTGAATTTAATTTTAGTTATTCAGTTAGTTTTAGTTAACTATAATAACTTTGCTACAGGGTGCACCAGTCCTGCAATAAACCCTTGTGCGATTTTATTCCCTTACTCAGATCTACTGATGCAGTAAACGTGGATATGCACATTTTAAGTGTTCCTATTAAGAAAAAATATGAATCATATTAAACAAGTGTACACAAGAGCAAATGTATAGCAGATGTACATTTAGCAGCACGGCAGGTTGGTATAGATGTTGCCTGGTCTCACAGCCATCACCTTACAGTCAGATTTGTCTGCAGGCTCAGCCAGAGCCAAGTACGAGTAGTTGAGAAAGTCGGTTTCAGTGTAGGGTGGGATACAGACTGAACCTTCGCTGCTGGGAGAGGGACATTTCTGAGAGAGCTCCTCCTTCATCATCACCCCTTCTTTCTCAACAGCCTGTTCGTGGATGTATTTGTTCCCCTTTGGGCAGAAAAGCTCGCTGTTTCTGTTCAGAGTCACATAGTCCGGGAACACTTCAGACCCGGAGCTCTCGTCAGCCAGCTCACTGCTGGAGAGGTCGCTCTCTGATGATAACAGCAGGACTGTTTCCTCCGAGGGCTTCTCCACTCCAGATAGCTCATCCTCAGCCATGATCTCCACCAGAGATGGAGTGGTTTCTTCAGTGCACTGCTTTGCTGTTACTGGAAGGTCCTGTGGATACACAGAAGCAGGTTAATAGATGCTAGAAGCTCAACACCTGTCCCCTAAAATGTGGGACTGGCGTTGTGTTCCTGTTGACTTGAAGCCAATGATTGCTCTGTAAGAGTAGGATCTGCCATCTCCCTGCCTGTTAAAAAGATTTTTAACACATTTACTGACATATTACCAATATTTGACATGGTTGAAATGCACAATAAGGTATGTGATGCCGGTTTATGACATCCCCTCTGGTCACACTAATGGGTTGTTGGTCCAGTAGATGGGGACAGCCAGAACAGACACATAAATATCTATAATTTTGTTTGTTACCTTGGCCAAGGAGGTTATGTGATCAGCAGGGTTTGTTAGTTAGTTAGTTAGTTTGTTTGTTAGCAACATAACTCAAAAAGTTCTGGACGGATTTTGATTAAATTTTAAGTAAATGTCAGAAATGGCATCAGGAAGAACTGATTAGAGTTTGCTAGTGATCCGGATCACTTTCTGGATCCAGGAATTTTTTAAAGGATTCTTTACTAATGGGAGATAGGGCTAATGGCGGAGGAGGTCTGCGCTCTCTGAGTGCTTTTCTAGTTTTATAATGTAATGATGTCAATCCCTGTTCAGGAGAGTCATCATTTTCATGTTTAACTCACTAGCTGTTGGATTTGTAACCTTGAAAAGCAGATGGATTTGGATTTGGACTGTCATCAGGCAATCCATCTTGAAAAGCTCCAATCCAAAATGTTTGTGCCAAACCAAAAACAGTCCAGACCAGTCAGTGTCATTAGAGAAGCATGAGGCAGTAGCTTTGGACAGGGTTAAGTTTTACTGTGAGCTGATAGCTGCCAGCAATGCAGCAGCTAGCTCAGATGTAGCTATAGTATAGCGGTAGTGTTATCTGAACTGGACCTCATTTCTATCTTAACATAAGAGCAAAGAGCCACACTGAAAGCCTCCCTTAGCAGAGATGCTTTTGCACCTTTACCGACCAGCTTTAGTATGAATTTTAGGTTGTTTTCACACCTGATAGCCCAGGGGTCTGGGTTCGGTTTGGAACTCAAGTTGCAACATTGATGCACTTTTCTATGGTTTGGTTCGCATTCACATTACCCTTGGTCAAACCAATCAAACCACAACTTTGTGGCGCTGTCATCCCAAACAAAGATCAGTGAAGAGGAAAGGGAGACATAGAAGAAGATGAAACTAGAAATCTATCTCCTTCTGCCTGTCTTTTTAGCCACATAAACAATGAATCAATACCGAATTTACTCTGTCTTGAGCTGTCCAGCACGTTATTCTTTACATGAGATGAATAAATCAGCACAGAAGAAAAAGGCACGTCAACATGAGCGAGAGACTACCATGTGTTGCTATGGCCACACAGACGCGAGTGAGGTATCGCCATGTATTTGAGGTATTAAATCACATATAAATCTGTAAATTATTATGCTGTACCATCTTATGCTTTTGGTGTACAAGTTGGTCAGCCGTGCTTTCACACCTCAAACGAACCGCACCAGGGTTTGTTCAGAAGCGAACCAAGACCCCTCATTTTTAAGCAGACCAGAGTCCACTTGTTTGGTTAGCACTGGAGCTACACATGCTTACTGCTTCATTTTGCCTCATTGCTCTGATTGGCCTGTCATGAATATGATGTGTCCAATTACCTACTGAAAACCTTTTGAAAAGGCCTTCCTAACACTGTCTATGGGAGGTTTTCCATATGGATATGAAATACATACGATGGACATACGAAACAGTCTTTCTGATGTGGCAGGTTAGGATCTTTTAAATCGCCAAAGACCCCTTCCTTCCAGTTAACTGTTATTCTCTTTGATGGTGGGGGGGCAGGTACCTGGATGGATTGTTCTTACCAATAAGATGCAATTAAATGATGTGTTATTTCAAGTAAAAGTGCATATATTAAACAAAATGTTGCTTATAATTTACCCATTTCTGCTCGTTGATCTCTGTCAGAAAGCCCTGCAAGACTTTGTCCAGGTTAGGCACTGGCGGCCAAAAATACTGCTTCAGTTTGCTGTAAAAATACACAAAAATGTAAATATTCTTTGTAAATCATTCTTCAAAAATATCCTGCTTTAAAGTTATTTTACGAAGCCTAGAGAAATGGAGCTCTGTGTTCAGTCAAGAAGAATGTTTCCTGCTCATTCATTTGTCACCGGTTGTTCATATCTCTCCCTTCTTCCCTTCATTCTCCCTCCCAGCTCTGGTGATCAGCCCATTATGGGTGTTCGCTCTATCAAGGAAGGTAATCAGGTAATTCTGCCACAGCTTTGTTCGACCAATCATCATCATGCACCTGTCATATCCTTCTCTCTTCCACAGTCAGCCTGGTGTTTCAGTGTGAATGCTGAAACCCTCCTCCACCCCAGCCACCTCCATTTAATTCATCAGCATCTGCTGCTCATCTCATCCTGCATATCTTAGTCTCCTCTTCCAAGCTACCCTTTTGGTATCCTGGTCCAGGTTCTAAGAAGTCCTCATCTTATCCTGCATCCCTCATCAACACTAGACGGGGATATCTTATTCTTGCCGTCTACCCCTTCAAGTACATGAAGTCATCTTGATGGTGTCCAATTGCCAAAGACATTATACATTTCTCTTTCATCAGAATTTTTAAAATCAATTAAGTCCCTCCTTATTGTAATGGTGACAATGCAATTCAAGTTACATAAATTGAAAGAGTAAGAAGAAAATAATTTTTTCTTTGTTATAGTTTGCATTTTATGTCTATATCTAATTAAAATAATGGCTGATTACAGTTTAAATGAGCTGGAATACAGTACCTGTGGTAGGTGTAAAACAAGACGATGAGGATGGTGATCGTGATGAGCACAGAGATAGGAAGACACAGTATCAGCAGCAGGCCTGTAAATTTAATCATGTTGTAGTTAGACATGGATATCAAACATAACATTATTATTGTGGTAAAAAAGGCTGCGACTTGACCAAAAACATCTGCATTTCACATTTTGTTTTTTGACAAACTACGCAGGACTTTTGAATAATGAATAATGGTGTAGATGTGGCCTGGTCTCACTGCAGGATTAGTCATATTGACCCGTTTAGTCTACTGTGAGTCTGACTGTAACCTCACCTCTGTCAGTGGGTGTATCTCCATTAAGCACATCAGACCAGTCGCTCCAGAAGCCTGAATAAACCGGGCCATTAGGTCTAGCTCTGAGCTTCACACTGTACTGTCGACCTGCAGGGATATCCAGACATGTGCTGCTCTCTGGACTCCTTAAGAATGTCGTCTGCGGACAAAAAGGTGGAGTTGGCATTATCTGGGAATGTTACAGATGGTATAAGTCTTATGTATTCTATGTGTCTTTTGAATTTCAACTTAAATATAACATTTCTTTTAAGTTTACATAATCCAGTGCAGCTTAATGAAAAGGTTTCATTCGCAAAAATTTGACAACTGTTATCTTTTTCTTGTGATCTCCAGCTTTTAAAGGCAGTATAATAGATCATTTTTATAACTTTCCTTCAGACATCTTCATTGTACAGAGCTTAATATTCCTTTCTATGGTGCCATCTAGTGGTCAGAATGTAAATTACATGACCACCTGCAGCTTTTATTGCATTACAGACAGGCAAAAATGATGAAAAAAAACCATAAAAGCAAGAAAATGTCCCAAAGTAAAACATAAAAAAGGGTGGTCATTAATGACACCCTACCGTCCAGTCTTCTCTTCCTGTGACCTGGTAGCTGACTTCATACTGCAGGTGAGCTGACAGAGACGGGAGAGGAGCTTCCCATTTCAAACACAGCTTCCCTTCTTCTACTGCTGCTTTCAGATGACTCGGTGGGAGTGTTTTGACTAAAGACAAAAAAATAAAATAAAATAAAATACAAAAGTTTTCAGAGTACAAAGGGTCAGGAGAAGTGTATCAGAATGCTCTATAACCATCCACTACGGTAAATAATGTAATAATTGTGACTTTCATAGGCTTGTGATTTAAAAACTGTTTGCAGAAGCCCTCTTAAATGTTACTTTTGAGCAAACATCTGTCATTATAGAATGGACTGCACTGAAGTAAGACAAGAGTAGTAGTGGGGGTGGGGCATCCAAGGTCAAGCACAATGGCATTTCTTCTGTCTGGGACTTGTGATATGAGGTTGTGCCAGTCCTCCATTCCACTGGATGGTACCCTCAGGTGGCTTACTAACCACATCTATGCCTTACTTCAGCCTTCATTTTGGGCCCAAACAGCCTTAAAGTTCTGCACAGTACTGTAGACACCGAAAGAGTTGAGGAAAAGTGAAAAACAATCACTCACTGCTCTTGTTGAGAGTAAACTCCTCGGTATAAAAGGTTCTGCTGAGAGGAGCTGAAGTGCTGGTGAGCTGCACTTTGATGTTTTTGGACTCATCAGCATAGAAAAAACACCTGTCAGTCAAACCCCAGTCAGTGAGACACTCAGTCCACTCAGCCCAGCCCAGACCTTTGCTGCAAGAGTCACATAATGATTATTTCATTCCACTCAGTTGTAATTTCTTGAGGTTATAAGCAAATTAACTCAGTTTTTTTGTAACCTTTTGTCATTATGCAGTGTGCTTGTACTTGTATGACTGGTGTGTGAATGATAGCATATTGAGCTACAATTTGGCATTAATGCTGCAGTTACCTGCTATTTCCCCTTTGATTAAACCACTTTTTATGGTCATAAACAATCTACTCATCCTTATTACGTTAACTGTCCAGAAACATTAAACCAACCACAGTTTGACTCTTCTTTCTAGACTTTTTTGTTGAAACAGCAGTCTGACTGCTGCAGACAGTCAAATAAATAAAAGCTGCATATGCTATTACCATAAAGAGGCTGATTGATTTCCTTTGATTGATTGTTGTAGCTCTTCTTGGTTTAAATTTAGAAAATATACTATCATATATATGAAATCTAATGATGTCAGTGATCTACCTGAGACCCATCTGGTAGAAAACGTTGTACTCCTGATCAGCATATCTGCTCCTGTTCCACTCACAGGTGATATATTTAAGATCAGAGGTGAAGCACATCAGAGAAATGTCATCTGAAAGTGAAGGAAAAAAACATTTAAGTGTTGAATGAGTAACAGAAGATGCTTGTTGTGAGAAAACACTTCCTTAAACCTAGTCATTTGTTATTCATGCACACCTGGACTCTGGGGAACCACGGCCCATGCTAGATGTGACCAGCTGCTCCAGTGTCCTGCATCTGCATCATTGGCACATTTCACTCTGACCTGCGCCTGGACCTTCTCTCCTGGTACCAGAAGGTCTAGTATGTCCCCCTGCTTTGCCTGCAACAATACAAACCTCTTAAAATATGGTTCACAACACATTTTGGCCCACTTTAACCCTATAACGCCAAACTGTTTTCAGGCCTCCCATCAAGCAAAATAAAAGCTTCGAACCACAAAATGGGCCAAAAATAAGTGACAGGTTCCTCTTTCACTCTGCCAGCTGCATTAGGAGATTTTTGTATACTGAGGGGGGCGTGGCTTCAGCTGAATCAACAGACATGCCCACACCATCCTGGAGCAAATTTTACTGCCTCATTTTTCATGATTTTGAAGTTTAATTTTTTTTTTTTTTTTTTACCTCAGAGATGTTTATCATGACTGAAACTTGGCCTGAGGGTTCATGACACTGTGACCTGTCATACAACAGACCTAAATCTAGGTTTATTATCACTTTACAGTGTCTTTAAACCTACAAGATTGATTGTGAAGAAAATATCTTGTATAACTCTGAAAACCACAAAGATTACACAGGCATAAAAACTTTGCAATAAACAAGATCTTCATCTCTTTTATAACCATTTGGCATATTTGCTCTACCCTATCAATAAGGACAGTGAGGGGTCAGAGGAGTTGTAGGTTCAAATGATAATGTCATTGAATACGATTGTGAAAAATTAAGATTATATCTGAATGAAATATGTTGCTAAATGCTGAACCTTTGTCATTAAGTTGGCTAACTGACTATCTATTTATACTTCATTGTAATACATGGTTTTCTTCCCTATTCTGTCTGAGATCATCACAGTTCGCATGAAAAAACAAAAAATTAACAAGACCACAAAAATGAGAAAATGCTGTATTTATTGCCCTTGAGTTTGGAAAAAGTGAGAGTGAAGAGCAAACCTTCTCCTTTGTCTTCTCCCCGGTTCCTTTAGAGGAGTATCTAACTTCATACATCGCTGTGTCTTCCCAGTATTTGGGGACTGCTGAGTGCCATGACACCTGCAGCTGCCCTGGTCTGCCGTTTTGATGCAAAGACACATTAAAGGGAGGCGGCAGCAGAACTAAAGACGGGGAAAAGGAAAAGAATCCCGGTATGTAATTGATCAGTAGCAAAAACGTACCTGTGTTTTGTTACACCATAGCAACAAAAAATTAGAGCTCTGTGTGAAATGTAAATAATATCAGAATGTGATGCTTGACAAACCTCATAAACCCATCCATATTATATTCACAATAGAGCATAAACAATTGCATGAAAAACATTAATTCACTTGATTGCTGTGCAGCTGATCTGGAGCAATTAGCCAATCAAGGAGGACCAGCACCTACAAAAAGCTCCCTTGAACACCAGTCAGGGGCAGCTTGGTTCAGAATCACTGTGCCCCTGTGCCTCTCGTCCAGATAGACGCTAATGTTTCTCTGAATTGTTCTAACTGGAACTTTAGTGTTTGTCTTGTTAACTATAGGTGATAATCTTTGTTAATTGTTCTTAATTAGAACTTGTGATTGTTTATGAGGTACTCTTAGACTTACAATTGGGCCAGGAATTTAGTCTAGTTTCAGTTTTCACACACACACACACACACACACACACACACACACACACACACACAGATTCTCTGAACCTTTACATGATACTTTGTACTGTAGATGCTGGGATATTCAGAGGTCAAAAAACATCTTTCTAAAATTGTTCCACATTTTTTAAGACAGTTTTTTGCAGATTGGTGAACCTGTGCCTATCTTTACTTCTGAGAGACTCTGCCTCTAAAATGCTCTTTTCATACCCAGTCATGGTACTGACCTGTTGCCCATTTACCTAATCAGTAGCAAAATGCCCCTTAAGCTGTTTTCTGTTAGAATCACTTACTTTTCTAGCCTTTTGACGCCCTGTCCCTACTTTTTTGAGATGTGTTGCAGCCATCAAATTCAAAATGAGTTTATATTTTTCATGAAATGGTAAAATGTCTCACTTTCACCATCTGATTTATTGTTTCTGTTCTACCGTGAATAAAATTAAAGTGCCCAAACTTTTTGGAATTGGGGTTATACAACAGATCAAATGTAACCGGCTGAAAGAATAAAAATAATTAGAAATTGAATAAAACATAAAGTAAGTATGACATTAGTAACCAGTGTTTTTTTTTTTTTTTTTCATGTGGGTCTGTTGTACTTCTATGTTATATATTTACTTATTTATTTTTGTTTAATGGTTTTGTTTGGTTCTGTTTTTTTGTTTTTTGTTTTTGTGTTTTTTTATTTTGTTTTTGTTTGTTTGTTTCTTTTCTTGTTTGGGTTGTTTTTATGATAATTGTATATTTCTGTTGTCGTCTGTGTAATTTTTTGTTGCTTGGAAAAGAAAAGAAAAGAAAAAAAAGTAACCAGTGTTTTATTGTGTTCTATGACCATAGATCAGCCTCTTAGCCGGCATACTTACAGTGGTCCTCCACAAAGATGGTCCGGTTGTAGATGCTGCTGTTGGTGCCGCGCTCCACCACTTCAATGTGAGTCTCCACATATAATAAAACATCCATCATAGGAAACTTGCAGATGTGGAGGACGGATCCATCTTTACTTCTCTGGACGGTCATCTCACATCGTTTTACACTGTTAGAATTACAAATTATTCAATTAAACATGGCATACTTTGTATGGTCTCCTTTAAACACAGATGGTATTAAAGATGACTTCACACAGGGCTGCTGTAGCTATGTTCAATATGGCACCTCTCATCTACTGAAGGAAAAAAATGCTTGATTATCTTACATATTACTTAAAACAGAAGAAATAGACAATAATGTTGATTATTTATGTCAAAAATAATGTTTGGTTATCTTTTCCTAATGTTAGGATAAACTTTATTTTTGCTAATGTTCAAGGGCCCCCCATGAGGCTGGGCCCCAGAGAGCTTTACCCCCCCTTATGAGTGGCCATGAGTGGATCTGCAAACTCACAAGCTGGAGAGGCCAAGGTGTCACTTTGTTTCTTTATCTTCCCAAACTACAAAGCTTTGAAATGTGCTTGCAGAGGACAGGCTGCCTACATGTAATATTTGTGTTCACAATGTCAACAGCTCCATAAAAGGATGAGAAGCCTCACTGATCCCCAGAGAGAAAACACAAAATTTGCAGCAGCACCCATAGCCTATTTACCCTCCTCTTTGTGTTTTTCTTCACATGAATGGGGGGGGGGGCGACATACTCTATCATTAATTTTGCTGAGCTAGATCATGTGATCTGTTCAGGCTCTCTGTCTTGCTGCACTTTGTTGATTTTTGCCTTTTTCATCCAAACAAAAAATGGACGGGATCGTAAATGATTCCATTCAGATGACATTTGGTGAGAATAGCCTAAGAGGCTAAAATATTAAAAAAAAAAAAAAAAAAAAAAAAAGTTTTGAAAACACGTTTTTAATGTTATGAACCCATAATCAAAATGATTTTGTATTAAAAAAATTGCAATTAACAACCATTCCAGACTTATGGAAAAGGCCTGAAAAGCTGAAAACTACTGATCAATCAGTCAAACAAATTAAAATATGGAGCACATTTAAAAGCTGCAACTTTTAACCAAAGAGCTGTACATGGAACAAAAGAGCAACACTGGGTGTTCTCACCGGTAGGCCTGCTAAATAACAAGTATGAGCTGGAATAAAGGTAGAAAAGTGACCTGAAGTATGACGTGAATCTCTGAGGTCCTTTAACGGTCAAATCTTGATAAATTTACAGTGTACAACCTACCCTGCAATCCCGTAGAGAAAATCATAAGTCTGATTGTCGTCTTTGGTCTCAAAGAAGCAGGTAAAATCCTGCTCTGTCCGTGTGAAGCATTTAGGATCCTTCTCATCTTTCAAAAGCAAAACATCTGCATACAAAAGACAAACATGATGAGTGCTCCTGTGCCTTATAGAGAGCAATACTCCTGAAAACAAGATGTTAATTTAAGGTAAAATAAGAGGCTCAAATCTTTCCCAGTATGGCAAATTTTGAAACCTTGTTGAAATTGCACATAGAAGACCCATTTATTGTCAGAAAAGTGCAGCCAGGGGTGAAACCTTTTTTGCCATACAATAACTGCTTTGAATCATAGTTTGTTCTTTGTTTGTTTGCTATTAAAGTCTACTTTTGACTATTAAAAAAAAAACATGACAAACCATTCTTTACCTTCCTGAGTGACAGTCCCATCCTGGCAATGCATCCCAGCCACAAAGCCCATCAGTATCCACAAGCTATATCTACAACGCAGATTCATTGTGGATGGATGTCATATGCATCTTAAACCACCATGGCTCTTAAATGTGTATCGTTTGATCTGACATTCAGTTGGAATGAGTGGATGAGGTCGAGCAGAGCTGAAGGGGGTTGGTACAGTGTGAGCAGTTACACTGAGAGCAGGAAGTGGGCTTTTTGAAGAGTGGAAGTTAGCACCAAAAAAGGCTGTTAGGACTGAGTAAGAAAAACAGTCATTACATATATGCCCTTGCTTTCAGTAGCAATCAGACTCACTTATGAATAAGAAATGTACTGATGGGCTGCTTTTTTCTTTGTCTTCTGAAAGAAGCCTGAAGACCAATCATGGGCAAAAGTTTAATCAGCACATGTAGACTTGCGGATTACCTACAGGGTAGAAAAGGTCTGACTTGCTTTAAAGTCTGGTGGTTTCTATTTTAACCTACAGGGCTAAAATATGAAGTAACGTCTACCTGCCAAAACTGCAGCTCCTTAAGTGGCCACTAGAGGGCTTGGCGCTATCAAATCCACCTATGTGCCCATTACGGACGTCCTTAGGCCACTTTTGGGGAGCTGAAGCCACCCTAAAATGTTCCTCAGCCCAGTGATGAAATTAATGAAGAAATGCACTGGTATAGACTGTCTTCAGACAGAGAAAGATCAGTGGCAGGCAGAAATAAACTAGTTTTATTTAGAAAAGCATGAACAGCCTGAAAGAAGAAAGAGAGGGGTTATGAAACTATGTATTTGTAGATATTATATACCACATTTTTATTTTACTAAATGCATTAATGGACATGTTTTCTAACATCTTTTCCATGAACTCACTCCAGCATATAGACCTTTAAATACCAACTCACAAACTCACTCAGGCTGTTATTAGGAAAGACCTGCTCAAGGCTCAGGAAAGGACAGTCTTCTAAGGGAAAGAGAGTGAGCCAGATTATAGGTCCTGATAAATGCTCTACAACTAATAATAAATAAATTAATCAAGTATTTTAAGGTGTGGAGAAACAAATTTGGTACACGCTATATGCCAAGCATTACCTGCAACCCTTGGGGCTAAGCCCCCCCCCCCCGTCTTTCATTCCTAGTGACGCCCCTGGTGCCCATTATTACTGACATTATAGCTATTTTCTAGATTAAACGTTTAAGATGAATTAATGGCCAAGACCGCCATAAATCTAATCTATTCATTGTTGCTCCTTGTTTTGTCTTTTATGCATCTTGCTCTTCCTTTATTTCCTACATCTTCATCATCTCTTTTTTCTGCATCTTCTTCTTATCTCATTCTGCATTTCACTCTTTTGTCCATCTGCCTCTCCCTCTGGAATTTTCTTTATGGCATCTTCTCTTTTCTTCTGTCCCCCTCTTTTCTCTTTTTCCCACATCTTACATCTTTTTTCTGGCATCTGGCTCTTCTCTTTTTTGAATTTAAATTCAAATTAAATTAAAGCTGCAAGCAGCAATAATGGGCTCTCGCAACCCGTTGCGTGTCGAGGTGTTACGCGAAAGCGGATACGTAGCAACCGTCGCATGCCAGCAGCAAGGCGTGCTGCACCCATGGGTTATGTGAGCTTTGCAATACTCACACTGTCACAGAAAAAGAGGGCGATACCCATCATTAATTTCCAGAGCTTGCCATTATTTTGGCAGTAATGACAAGGAGGCCCTGAAAATTTTGTATGCAGCTCCAACTTATAAACAAATCACTGTATAGGCATTTTCACAGCTCCTCTTTCTGCTCTGCTCGGCTCAGCCACTGTTTCTCTATCTCTCTCTCCTGCATGCTTGCAACCTCACTCCCTCTTCCTCGTGTACGTGCTCACTTCACAGGAGAAAAATGACAGAGTGGCTAAATGCATTAACTGAATGTTTGAATCATTGGTGATGAAAATCGACCAGAGGAGCAAATAGAGAGCTCGAGATGTGTACAAGTTTGTGTTCAATCAGCAAAGATTATCACTCATGGAGATGTGCAACTCAAGATGTGAAAACAGTCTTCAGCAGCAAAGATCATCACTCGTTGAGATGTGCAACTCTAGTATGAAAATGGTCTCCAGCAGCAAAGACTGTGGATCGTAGAGATGTTCTACTCCAGATGTGAAAACGGTCTTCAGCAGCAAAGATCATCACTTGTTGAGATGTGCAACTCTAGTATGAAAATAGTCTCCAGCAGCAAAGACTCTGGATCGTAGAGATGTTTTACTCCAGATGTGAAGTCTCAGAGAAAGTGCAGCTAGCTTTAGCCTGTGTGTTAGCTCACTTTGACAGGTAACTGCCCTGGAAACATGAGGTTGTTGGTTCAAATCTTCTGTGGATTTTTGAAGCTGCTGGTGTAAATTGCTGACTCAGGAGTAAAGAGGACTGCCACAGAGTTGGAGGGTTGTGGGTTTGATTCTTGGTGCATTTTTAAGTCCAGTCCCCAAAGCAGAGGTCAGATCCTCTGAGAAACATGAACAGCTGTGTACCTCAGTGGATTAGTGGAAAAGCCAACTGACTGTGAATCAGGAGTTTACAGGTTCAAATCTTACCATGGGTTCACCTGTTCTAAAAGTCTGAGTCCACATATAGACCTCAGGAGACCTGGACAGGAGTTGGCCTTTCAAATCTAACCGATGTCTCTAAGTTTTCAAGATCTGAGTCCAAATAAAGAAAGAGAGGCCCCTCTGAGGCTCTACTGCATGTCTGGCTCTGTAGCGTAATGGGATAGTGGACTGATTCAGAGTCTGGAGGTTCCAAGTTCAACTCCCATCTTGGGCTCAGTGAATTTTAAAGCCACATCCTGAACAAAGAGGATAAATACGCCAGGATAAGAGATGGTAGCGTGAAAGGTATGGCGGCGTTGGCACAGAGGACTGGACTAGACCAGTTCTGCAGGGGATGCTGGGGTTCAAACCCCACTGTGGCCGGTACCTGGATCAAGGCATGCCTAATGGGGAAGGGGGGACGTGGTGTGGCGCCCCCCTGGGGAGCCATCAGAGATGTAAGTAGGGGGTTATGCAACAAAAACGCAGACACAGCTGGAGTTTTACAGGATGGAGTCTTTATTTGCATGCATGGATGATCACTGAGCCCCCCCCTCATGGGGACTTCATCTCCTCCACTGTAGAAACAGGAAATACCACGGTCTCCTCCAGGGTCAGGGTACCAAAGTATCATTTATTTTGAAAGGGCATTTGAACGTCCGGAAATCAAGAAAACGGACAACTACACTCGTTTTTTTGATTCTGGACACAAATGGAAAAACGAGTGAAGTTGTCCGTTTTCTTGATTTCCGGACGTTCAAATGCCCTTTCAAAATAAATGATACTTTGGTACCCTGACCCTCCAGGCCCTTCAGGTCCTCTCAGGCCCTTCAGGTCCTCTCAGGCCTGCTCCCTCTGCTCATTAAGCAGCCTGCAAACAAAATTCACATGAACTCACATTCAACATAAATAAACGTACGGATGAGTACTTTACTCACATGAGTTCCTTCTCCTGCTCTTCAGTCTTCAGTTTGTTGTAGTCTGACATCGGCCTCTCCTGCTCCAGCAGCAGACCCTGGTTCAGACTGAGAGGAGATGCTCGCTAAGCTCTGATTGGGCACTTTTTAATGGCAGAGTAACTGTCTGGAGAAATGTCAACAAACCCCATCAACGTAGATTCATTTTGTTCTTCTGGTTTCTGGAAATTTCTCCAGACAATTATTTGGCTTCAAAAATGGTACAAGGCAGAACATTTCTGAAATGATAGTCCTTTACATCAGTGGGTCCCAACCTTTTTTCTTTGGGGTCCCTCTACTCTAAACACTCTAAAGCCCCCCAGGACAATCTCTGAAAAATTAAACATCATTTTTAATTGTTTTATTGACTAAATCCCAGCATAACAGGCCTGCATAAACGAGTTCTTCATAAATATCTGCATATAAACTATTCATCATTACAATGACATTTAGAGCCACCATAAGAATACAAAAATGAGAAGGTTCAGTCAATTTTTAAGTAAAATCTCAAAAATTTCTAATTTAACAAATCATAAATTCACCAGAAAAAGAAAAGTGGAAATTTATGTCAACTAAAAGGTAGAATTTTTTGACATTATAAAATCCAACGTGGAAAAAGAAAAAGACAAGAGAAAAAGCTGTTTTCCTTCCATAAGTCCTACAGTTGATCGCCTAATCAAGAGAATTTTCTTAGTAGGATTGATCAGTGAGGAAATGATCCAAGAATGATCACATATCATTATTCCCCAGACTCTGAAGAGACATTTCTGTTCACTGTTTTCATTTTGGATCCTTGTAAATTCACTAATTTAGAATGTTCAATTCTGACATTACAAACTTGAACTTTTAAAGTGCATGATGTAATAATTTAGGACTTTTGAACTAGAAAGTTCTGAGTTCAGGCTCTTGAAAAGTAAGTTATTGCTACTTTCATCCTGCTTTTTGCTATTTGCAATTCTTTCCCCTTTTGGCAATTTTTTGGCCACTTTTGACCCAATTTAAGCTGCTTTTTGACATTAAATGACACTTTTTATGTTTTTTTCACTTTTTGCAGCATTTTGCCCATTTAGTCACTTTTCACCAATAATTTACCACATTTTTGCTACTTTTTGACTATTTAACTCAATTTTCACAATTTTTTACCACATTTCTGTCGCTTTTTACAATTTAAGTCACTTTCCAAATAATTTTTTTAGCCCATTTTGCCACTTTTGCCACTTTCTGACCGTTTTTATCATCTGTAACTCCTTTTTTATGTCGCTTCTCACCCATCGTTGCTACGGTTCACATAGTTTTTGCCATTTAATGCCTATTTTTCGCCAATTTTTTTGCTGCTTTTTGCTGTTTTAGTCACTTTTCATTCATTTTTGCATCTTTTTGCCCATTTTAGTCACTTTTCACTATTTTTTCCACATTTTGCAGCTTTTTGACCAATATACTTACTTTTATCTATTTTTTACCACATTTTTTGCTGCTTTCTGACCATTTTTGTCATCTGTAACTCATTTTTTATGTCGCTTCTCACCCACTTTTTGCCATTTAATTCCAATTTTGCCCCTTTCACCAATTTTTTGCTGCTTTTTGATCTTTTCAGTAACTTCTCACTATATTTTACCACATTTTTGCCGCTGTTTGACCATTTCAGTCACTTTTCATTCATTTTTACGACATTGTGGCCACTTTCATCTTTAACTACTTTTTTAATGTCACTTCTCAACTTTTCACCAGTTTTTGTTGCTTTTGGATGTTAAAATCACTATTCATTCATTTTTACCATATTTCTGCATCTTTTTGCCCATTTTAGTCGCCATCCACTATTTTTTAACACATTTTTTGTTGCTTTTTGCCATTTTAGTCACTTTTCACTATTTTATACCACATTTTTGCAGTTTTTTGCCCATTTTAGTCACCATCCACTATTTTTTAACCACATTTTTTCAGCTTTTTACCATTTTAGTCACTTTTCACGACTTTATACCACATTTTTGCAGCTTTTTGACCATTTTAGTCACTTTTCATCAATTTTTACCACATTTTTGCCACTTTTTGCCTATTTTAGTCACTTGTTACTACTTTTTACTACATTTTTGCAGCTTCTGACTATTTTTATCACCCGTAACTCCTTTTTTGTACCACTCCCCCCCCCCATTTTTGCTACTTGTCACCTAGTTTTTTGCCATTTAATGCCTATTTTTCACCTTTTCACCAATTCTGTTCCCACTTTTTGGCCATTTTCGTCACTTTTCACTCTTTTTTGGCACATTTTCTGCTGCTTTCTGACCGTTTTTGTTATCTGTAACTCCTTTTTTTGACACTTTTCACCCAGTGTTTACCATTTTTTCTGCTTTTTGACCATTTATGCCGCTTTAAATTCATTTTTTTTACTTTTCAACACTTTAAATGTGGCTATTGCAAAGGTATTTTTCAACAATTTGGCTTTTTGGTTGAGCAGTTTTCAGTAACACTGGTCTAAATAACTGCAGACTTTGATTCAAATATCTCATGCCGTGTGTTTCTCCTTATGTCTGTGGTCTCTAACATCTTTAAAAATGTAGTTGGATTTAAAACAGTCAGACTTACTCTGTGAGCTCGTCCAGCATCCTCTGCTCGTCTTCGATCTGGTCTCTCAGTGGGCTCAGCTGTTTGCGGTGAGCCTCTCTGTGGTTCTCCAGCTGCTCCTCCAGAGTTTTCTGTGCCACACAGACACAAAAACATTCAGCTATTTCACATTTGTTTCCTCCTCACCTTTAAGTCCCCGTCCCCATCGTGTCTGCCGATGTCCTCCTTCTCCTTCTCCTCTCCTGACATCTTGTGTCTTTTCTCTGATGAAAAACAAAGAGGAAAATTCCATCAAGTTAGCCTGTTTTTACTTGAGCTAAGATGTTTTCATGGTTAATATAAATGTGAGAACCGTGAGCCTGCAGCTTAGCGAGCTCCTCTGTCAGAGCGTCCTGGCTCTCCTCCTGCTGTCTCTTCTTCTGCTCCATGTTCTGCATGTAGTCTGTCAGAGACTTGATCTTGGACTGGTGCTGCACAAACCACACAAAAATATGCTGTTTGTTTGTGCTGCTCACTTCCTGCCAACGTTTGTATGTCCCATTTTTTAAATATCTATTTATTTTGTGGCTGATTGTCACTAGGAAGCAACCCGACTTCATCTGTACACACAAACATTTGTGTGTCAGCCATGTTTGTCTGTTGACACCACCAGGAGGAAGGAAAGGTGTACATGCATGTGTTTCATTGTCAGTCACACTGCCAACTACTGGCCTGGCATGCATACTACAGCAGTTTCAGGCACATTAGTGGATCTGGTTGACATTTAAACACCAAACCTTAAAAAACAAAACAAAACAAAACAAAACAAAAAAACAAAAACAAAAACAAAAACAAACAAAAAAAAAAAAACAAAGAAGAGGGGAGATTCTGTTCTCAGAGGATAGTTTTTGTGTAAAAATTGCTGTAGTGATAATTATGCTAAATGTGCTGCTTTTTGACCACAAAAATAAAAATGGCGGACTTCCTGTTTGGTTTTACGGCATGGGGCTGAAAGGTTTTTTGTAGAACTTAAAATGATGTATAAGCTGAAGAATTTTCAAAATCCTCTGATAATCCTGCTGTAGTGGCTGAATTTTCAAATGATTGTAGGGGGCGTTACTGAGCGAAAAAGCTATGCCCACTGACAATCTTCCTATCAATCATCTCATTTTGCTACTGGGTGTTTTTCTGCCAAGTTTCATGGCTTTACATGTTTTGTAAGCACTAGATAATTCTACTTCCTGTTACATGGCGAATGAAAAATTGTCACCGCCACACCATTTTAGGTAAGGACTCTTAACCTTCAAATTTGAGTAATACCAACCTTGAGGGATGTCCCTGGGCTAATTTCAGCAGGATTTGGCCAATCTCGTAATAAATGGAAATTTTTTAGTGAGCACCTGCCACTTTTATAACATGATGAAACATTTCCATCTAAGGGGCCGCCATGGCCACGCCTTTCGACTAATGAGAAAATTCCGAAAACTTTTGACCTAAGACATCTCTTCTTGCTCTACACCAGAGATCAAGTAGTTTGGATGAACACCCTCAGACGAGTTCATTCAAATACGACCCCTAAAATATGGCTTGTTTTACCAAAACATTTAAAATGGCCGACTTCTTGTTTGACTTACGCTATGGGTCCAAAAGGATTTTTTTTTTTTTGGTGTCCTGACATGACACACAAATGTTCAAAGTTCTAGGTTAACCCTTTTGGGGGGGCTGAATATATGAAATGTTCTAGGGGACGCCATTGAGCCAGTAGGCCAAGCCCACCTACAAAATGATATCAATCATCTCAGAATGCCAATGCGATTTTTTGTGTCAAGTTTCATTGCTCTAGATGTTTTATAACCATTTGAAAAATCTACTTCCTGTTTCATGGCAAACAAAAAAATCACCTTTGCTACGCCTTTTAATGTAGACATTTGATCATTGTATATGTGTAAGGCCAACTCCTTGGGAACTGCCTGAGTGAATTTCAGAATGATTTGCCCAACCCTGCAGGTACTGCGATGTGAAATTCAGGAGTAGTGACTTTCTGTTGCCAGAGGATGGCGCTGTACAATTTTTCAAAATTTCAATCATGGATGTGTTCTGGCCTGGACTGTTATATGACCATGTATACTAGATTTATAACTGTTTAAACATTTTGAGTGAGACAAAATGGTGACTCTTGACTTTGTCACCCCACCGAGGCCACACCCTCTGACGAAAAGTCAATTTCATTTTCCACAAAGCTAAATCCACTTCTTTAGTCCTCCCTGACACAAATTTGAAGTGGATATCTTGGATAGTTTTTAAACTGTAGCTTGCACCATAAACCTTGACATTTCCTGTGACCACTAGGCGGCGCTTTGATCTGTGTAAAAGGCCATGACCATCAATATACCTGAGCAATATTAATCCAATCAGACAATGCACAGCTGAGTTATAAACTGCTTCCTGTTTACCAGAGAAATATGAAAAATTTGAGGGCTCGCCATGGCCACATCTTTCGACTAATGAGAAAACCCCGAATAACTTTTCATCATCAATGTGTCATGTAGCTCTGTGCCGAAGTACAAGTCGATCGTATGAAATCCCTCAGTGAAGTTAATCCAGATATGACCCCCTGGAAAAGGCCAAAAACAGCCCCTTTTTGCATATTTATTCAAAATGGCGGATTTCCTGTTGGAGATTACAGAAGAGTATTAGGGCCACTGAAAAAAAAAATTTTGAGACAAATTTAAAGTCAGAATTTTGACTTTAAACTCAGAATCCTGACTTTAATCTCAGAATTCTGACTTTAAACTCAGAATCCTGACTTTAAACTCAGAATTCTGACTTTAATCTCACAATCAAAAAAAAAAAAAAGTCTCAAATTATTTTTTTTTCAGTGGCCCTAATACTCTTCCGTAGGAGATAGAGTGTAGGCCCAAGAGGCTTTTTTGTAGATCTCCTCTTCATTCTCTCTGCATCTCTCCTTCCTTTTTTTGCACTTCTCTGTTTCACCTGTTTCAACCTCTTCTCCTTTTCTCTGCATTCCCCCCTTTCTCTTTTTCCTCTAAATCTCCCTCTTTCCCTTTTCCTGCATTTTCATCTTCCTCTTTCTTCATCTTACTGCTCTTTCTTTCAACACTTCTCTTATTTTTCCACCTGTTTCTATCTCTTCTCTTTTTTTCTGCATCTTTTTCTCTATCTCCCTCTTTTCCTCTTTCCTGTATCTTTCCTTTCTCCTTTTCTTTGAATATCCCTCTTTTCTCATATTTCTCTTCTTTCTCTTGGCACGTCCCCCTTCTCTTCTTTCTGCATCTTCCTCTTCTCATTTTCTCTGAATCTTAATTTTTTCATTGTTTCTGCATCTCCCTCTTCTCTTTTTCAGTGTTGCCCCTCTTTCTTTTTGCACTACCCTCGTCTCTTTTTTCTCCACCTGTTTCGACCTCTTCTCTTTTTTCCTGCGTCTTTTTCTCCTCTTTTCTTTGCATTATTTACATTTCAACAGTCCTGGTAGTACATCGCAGGACAGTCATTTTTCTATATGTGCATGCAGCCCCCTCATTGTTGCTTAATTTTGCATCCAACATTCAACAGAATTGATTCGGATTCAAATTGATCAATAAAAATGTATCTCTACATTTTAAAGGTATGGTTAGTATATAATCAAGAAACTCCAGAGAAAAGATACTAAAATAAAATGGATGACACTTGTTTGAAAAATCAGAGATCTAAAGTACCCGATGTATTTCTAATGTTTTCCCTTCTTGCCTTGCATTGCCATTGAGATTGTGGGTTTATTTTTCTTATCATCATGATGTTTGGTACTAGGAAAATTATTTCTCTGAAAACAGGTGACCACAGACTGATATCATCTTGTTACATCAAAAGTGCAAGGAAGGCACCTTGCATTTGATGTAGTAGTTCTGCAACCTGATAACAGGTTACCAACAGATCACCGGAGGCCCTTTTTTCACTTTGAAAACTCAGAAATGTTTGTTTCCACAGAATGATTCTACTCTTAGGTGGTACGGATGGCATGTACATGTGTGAATGCTTATTATTGAAGAGGTAGCGTGTTGCAGACATCACCTTGGAGGGTAGAAGTACAGGATTATGTTGGCAGGAAGCAGATGTACAAAAACAAAACATAAAGTAGAAATGAAGAAAAAATGGTCAACAAACCCAGGTATCACCTCTTTGTGGAAAACAACCAATTCAGAACTGTGAAAGGGTATTTCCCCTTTCCTGATTTCTTTTCTTTTGCATACCTGTCGCACTTAAATGTTTCAGATCATCAGCAAATTTGGATATAGACAAAGATAACCAAACACAAAATCACATTTTTAAATGATTGAATTCATTTAGGGATAAAAGCCGTCCAAACCTACCTGGTCCTATGTGAAAAGTAACCCCACACACTAGCCAGACTCAGGCCAGATTACTGCCAGACCTGTTGAACCAAGAAATCACTTCAATTTAACCTGTCTGACTCCAGCAACAATAATGAGAGCCATTATCTACAAATGGAGAAAACTTGGAACAGTGGTGAACCTTCTCAGGAGTGGCCAGCCTACCAAAATGACTCCAAGAGTGCATCAACTATTCATACAGGGAGTCACAAAAGAACCCAGAACAACATCTAAAGAGCTGCAAGCCTCACTTTACTCAGTAAAACAGAGAAGAAAATCAGGCCATCAGAAGCCAGAGAGGTCAGTGTCTATGCCGAAGGTGGAGTGGCCGAGTGGAAGATTTGCTGGACAAGTTGCTGATTTGCAAATTATGGAATAATGTGGACGAACTTTGCAAGGCAGTGTTTTTGTTACACGATCTTTCTCACTTGTCTTGAATCCAAACTGTGTTACAGGGCACTCCATGAGACAAAGACCACAATGGGGTCATTGATTAAGGACAGTCTCTGTGTCAGATCAACACGGTGTAGCGTTAGTTAACTGTAGTCAGAGTCCAATGACCAACACAGAGGAAACCCTTATTACTAGAGCAAGTGAATTTTGTTTGCCAGGATTTCTTGAGTCAGTTTTTCATGATCCAAATCACTGGCAGGAGTAGTTTGATCTTTGTGAATCAAGAGGTTTTTGTGTTTGCTGCTAATTTTGAGTCTTAAACAGAGTAGAAAATCACTCCATTGGAAGCCAGAGAAAACACAGTCCGCAGCAGAGTGGCGCAGCGGAAGCGTGCTGGGCCCATAACCCAGAGGTCGATGGATCGAAACCATCCTCTGCTAGAGCTGTCCTGTCCCTTCAGGACATCTTTTTGAGCCACTGAGTCCTTCTCTCCTTAGGTTGTTCATTTTGGGATAATATTGGTCGCAATTTATTCTGACAGTGAGATCTGCAAGACAGAGTTGTTGATAGCAAGTTATGGGATAATCTGGACGAACTTTGCAAAGAAATCTTACTGTTACAGAATATAGTGTGTACACTGTAGGTAGTGTGGCCTAGTGGTCTAAGGAGCTGGATTTAGGCTCCAATCTCTCAGGAGGCGTGGGTTCAGATCCCACCACTGCCATTTCTCACCTCCAAGTTGCTTTCCTTTGACATTTGCAGAAAATCAGGCCATCAGAAGCCAGAGAGGTTATAGTCCTCAGTTCAGTCCAGTGTGCCCATCCACTAAAAAGGTAATTCTGTCTTAAGAAAAGGGGTTTGCATCTTGAAAAAGGCTATATTGCACTACAGTATGAATAAATAAAAATCATATTTTGTTTCTTTGATAAAAGTGGTTATTATTCAGGTTAACAATAAAACACGGCTATCAGAGCTTAACTTTACAAGGACCAAGATTTTGTTGACCTCCATGGGCCCCCAGTTTGAAAACTCTCCCCTTCCCCCTCATGGGCATCCCTTATAGTGTGCACCAATACTGCTTCTTTTTGAGACCAAGTAAATACTTACATTTGGGAATTCGCAGATACTGAGAACAAACAAGAATGCTTAAGTCCCCTATAGTTTTAAAATTATTTCGAAAGTTTCATGAATTTTCATCAGATGTTCCCCAGCCCCCCTTTTTGTAGTGTGCAGTCTGCTCAACTTTCGCCAAAATATCAGCAAACTGCAGACATGGCTCAAACTTTGCCTGCCTACTTAACTAATAAGAGTCAAACACCACGCTGTAGAATAATACTGAGCACAGTATCTGCATTTTTTTAAGAGCAAGAATATGTAGGCTTGATATTGGCACCAGCCCTTACTTGTAAAAGCCTTTCAAGCAGGATAGGAGCAGGAGTGCTTTAAATCATTCCCAAATATAATCAGAGCTTGAACAGAAATAGTCTGAACCAGTATTTTTGTCACCTGTCTTCCCTTGCTGATAAAATATCTCCCCTCTTTTCTGTAATCATTAACCCACTAGGTAATTTTAATTTCGTCTTAATGTTGGCCTTTTTATTTGTTTGTATGTCGGGAAGAAAAAATGATGTCACAGTGGTATATACTTGAAAGATATCTCTTTGGTTAGGGTATAAAAACACATTCTATAAGCATCTTGTTCCCTTATTGTAGGTTAGCGTGTGTCGCTGGTGTATTTCTATGAAAGTCTTCAGGAAGCTGGCCCACTGACGCTGAACTTGACAGACACTTCTGTGTTTGTGGTTGGTTTTCAGAGGAAACTCAGTGACAGATCAGCTCCATGCAGCAGGGAGACTAATGTTCCTGAAGTCTAAGAGGAGGAGACTTTGTCCCCTCCCCAGTAGCCTGGTCTGTGGTTTTCTAACACACGCATACACTAAAGAGGTCAGACATATGAGCAAAAAAGCACCAAAATAACCTTTGCAAAGTAAGGATCATCAGTGTCATTGAAATCATGAAAACTGGACATAAACAGGGATTCTGTAAGTGTGATCAGCACAGCACACTATCTCAATAAAGAGGCAAGTAAAAAACAAAAAACAAAACAAAAACTGTATTTGAAACATTTAATCCTCTCAAGCTGGCCATCTACATAAGAATTTGCTAGTTGACAAGCTTATGAAAGCTAACTCTGGATTCTGGGAAAATAGATGTCAGAATTCACTTTAAAATTCTTTTAAGCCAAGCATTATTAAGCTATAATGTTCACAAGCAAGGAATACACAGGAATCCCATGACCTTGACTCCTGACCTCTGACCTCCAACATCTTCTCTGTTAATCTTTACGTTTAAATGGACATTTGTGCAAAGTTTAAAGAAAATTCCTCAGTGTTCTTGAGATATCTCATTCACATGACAGAGATATGGAGTCAGGTGTCTGTAACAGTGAGAAGGTCAGCGTATGGGTGAAAGAGTTCAGTGAGGTACTGAGGGTCAAGGGCATGGAGGGATTTGTAGGTAAGAAGGAGGGTCTTCTTGATGCGTAACTTAACTGGGAGCCAGTGGAGGTGGTGACTTGTGAGTGAGAACCCTTGCAAGAAAGTTTTGGACATAGTGGAGCACGTCAAGGGTTTTGTTGGGACAGGACTCCATTTCTGTTATCCAGATGGGAGGCGATGATGCAAAGATAAGTGCCACAGAGACTGAGAGTGATGGTCTGACTGGAGATATAGAAAAAGGCAGTTTGGGAGGTGGGTGGTTGAAGCTACCGTCAACATCAGCAAGAGATCTCTGACCTAGCAGCAGTGCTTTGGTGGCCAGAACCATGGGCTCTGTTTTGTTGCTGTTTTGTTGTTGACATCAAGGCTTTTATCACTTACTAACTATATAGTTTACTAGAATGGTATGGACAGCAATGCCATGAATATGAGGCCCCATGACCTTGACCTTTGATCTCCAAAATTAAACCATTTTATCCTTAAGTCAGGATGAACATTTAAAGATTGGTTAAAATTCATCTAAGCAATTATGAGATATTGCATTTGCAAGAATGGCCCATGCATACGGACTACGGATCTTCAACCAGAAAACAGCCTCGGCCTTTGCTGTTCTGGAGGCGTTAAAATGAGAGGGAAACTGCAAAATGGTTGACTTTTTAGAAAAAACAGACCCCTCCCACAAGGCTGGCTATAGCCCAGCCTAACAGAGGGAAAGGCACCTGGCTGCAGACATCAGACATCACAAACGCATGCATAGTTAACATATCTGTAAGACCATGCACAGATGACTTCTGTTGGTGCATGCGCCAGCAGAATCGTTCACCACCATCATGCACTTCAAGACAACTTTTGGAGGAGGAATGATAGCAACAAGAGATAGAGAATTTGTTAAAGAAAGGAGGCACTGCTGGCTGTAAATGTGAGAATTAATAATGAATGAAGAATGATAATGGTAATTGTTCAATAACCCAAACAAAAGCGGGGAAACATCTGCAAGCATTTGAATAATTGGTGAACTTAAAAGATAACTTAAAAGTAACCTGAAATTTGCCATTCTATATGAACTGTTTTAACCATTATTTCTTGGTTGCAAATATCTAAATTAATCTAAATGTATGCAGGCCATAATTTTAAACTCTCATTACCTCTTAAACTTGTGAAAATGATGGAAAGGAGAACAGCGTTCATCAATGAGTCCTCTCAATTTACCGATCAAAAGCTCAGACCTAAATGTGTGTGCATTAACACAGTGGTTCCCAGACTTTTTCTGTCGGGCCCCCTTTGGCAGATAAAATATTTTTCCCCCATACCCCTCACAATCAAAATCATATCACTATCAAAATGAGACCGCCACTCTCAGTTCAATTTTAAAGTCTAGTGTTGATCTATGTTTTGTGTTGATTGCGGTACTGACAGAAAAACCTACCTCCCGCACTGGGGGGCACTAATGCCAACATGCTAAATAATAAACATGCTAATAGCTAAATAGTATTTTACCTGCTAGCACATCTCTAAAGCAGCCAACAGTGTTAGCATAAACACATTTCCATCAGTCATTTCTACATTTACAACACCACAGAATACACCCTGATACAAATAGTTGGACAGATAATGAACATTCTAGAACTTACAGGCTCTGCTCCCTATGGCACAGCAACAGGATGGCAATGGATGAACATCCTGTACTCTGATATGGCAGACAGGAAGTTGCCACATTGGACTATACAATGAAACAGAAATGCTCTAGGGGGCACCAGAACTTACAAAATATAAACATAAATGCCAGGAGGGGAGACCAGATATATTTAGGAAAAACCTCACTGTGCACTGATCAGTGCATCTAATTTGACTGACAGATAGCTTGCCAGGCAGACGCTACCTATCAGTCAACCAGAATGCTAGCTTTAGTGATAGCTTTACTGACAGGAAGTTGAGCTCAGAGGGCGGGCTCTTGTTGTTAGCTTGATCCAAAGTTGAGATAGCGATTTTGATATGAAAGCCGCCACGGCTTGGCTTCATAAGCTGTTTGAGACGGCTTATTGTAATCAAACAGCTGACGTCACACAAGCTTTGTCCAATTCTTTTTACTTTCTATGGGCAAAATTTGAGGTTTAATCAAATTCCTCATTTAGTTGAACAGGAAAACTGTCTCAAATCCAGACATTAAAGTTCATAACAAAGGAAAAAAATGGCCCATCTAACTCAGGTCATTACCTAAAAACTGGTCTTAATTGGAACTTATTGAAGTCAGCGCATTTTTATGATACTGATGAAGCAATAAGATCAGATACACTAACATCTGTGTAACTAGTAACAAGTATGCAAATGGTAAGAATACTAGTGCTGCTGATTGGAACACAAACATTTATTCAAGCCCCCAGTTAATAAAAAACAAACTTTACATTCCCTTAAAGTTGATATACAGTATTACATACATTGCATTTTGGTGTCCACATGCACTCAAAGGAATGAGGGTTAACAACTTCGCAACATAACTGCCCCTAAATTTGTTGAACGTCTCCAGTAAAACTAGAAACTGCATCACCGACAGACTTTGATGGACTGTGTATGAAATGTTTTATTGATGTTCACATATAGTTTAGCCTTTAAAGTTAGCAATAGAAGTAGCAAACTATTACTTAACTGTTAAAATGCATGTTTAATGGGAGCCTGCCCTGATACCACAGTGCTTCAGTCCAAGAAGAAGCTGAAGTAGCAAAATAGGAGGCAATAATTTCAGTAAAGGTAGCTTCAACTGGGTCACTGAATGTGCAAATGGAACTACTACTTATGGACATAAATCCACTATCACTGAAAACATTTATAAAAATAACCTGTTAGCATAAACACACTGTACATTCCCATAACATGGCTACATCACCATGCATTGCATAAGTCTACATAGTTGCAGTTTTGCTAGCTGGTAGAGTGTCTTGCATCTGCCTTGTGTTAGTAGCAAATGAATCTTGTGGTGAAGATGTTCATGCAACACAAAGCATCGACCATGGTTAGTTTCATATCATTCTGCAGCTACATTCACATAAGAGGCTTTATAAAAACACAAATACATACAGTAGTAGATACATTCAAATGGCAGTGATAGGCTATCAGTAAAAGACACAGGTGGTATGAATACAGCTGGTTTTTAAGTGCTACAATGTTTGACTTTCATCCTTACTGAGAGTCTGAGATCTTGAATTTTTGTGATCTACACTGTGTCTTTAAAATTTTATCTACATAAAATGATTTCCCCCTCCATAAAGAGCAATAGAGAGAGTAAAGTCCAGCTTGATACCCCACAGACCCTGTGGTGTTTCAGCAAGTCACGTAGCTCCATATTCATCGCTTCCCTTCAAAACTCACAAAAAAAAGGTCTGAAACATCTGCAACAGCTGAAGTCAAATCCTTTTACCGGGACTGGCTTGTAGAGACGGAGGCTCAGTGTTTCCCATACTCTTCATGTCCAATCAAATCCACATAGTGTCCTTTCACAGTTCTCCATTTATAACTGGGTGACTTTGGTGGAGCGCCTCGGTCTCTTGTCTCGGCGTTGAGTGGCAGGGTGGTGGCTGTAACGCGGTGACCATCCTCGAGGCCTCCTCTTTGGGCTACGTGGCATGCTAGGGTCTGGGGGGGCTGGTAGTCAGGCCTCCTCGGCTGTGGCGTCTATCCCGGCGTAGGTGAAGTTCTCGAAGAGAGCCATGTTCACGTAAGCCTGAGAGATGGAGAGAAACTTGTGACCCACGTTTCAATCACTGAGAAGAATTGCCTTCCTCACAATTAATGAGAAGAACCACACAGGTACCATAAAACTGATTCTAAATGGTTAGAAACCAGCAGTTTTGTCTGTCATTTTCCAACTATTCTCTTTGTAATGAAGTAGAGTAAGATCAGTGATACCTTCCTGGCCTCCTGCATCCTGTTGAGCTGCACAGAGATTTGGGAAAACGGGGGTCTCTCATAGGGTCGATCTCTCCAACACTGCTTCATCAGCTCATAGCTGCACAAGGAGATGAGAATATAAATGCATATCATAAAAACAGTAGAGCTTAGCATGAGCATGACAAGGGTGAGTACTTACACCTCATCGTCACAGTTTTTAGGTTTCTCCATCCTGTAGCCTTGTGGCAGTTTTTCATAAAGCTCAGCACACGTCATCCCACAATAAGGCGTGCCACCTGACAAACAAATAAACAAGAAAAGGAGAAAACATTATTGGTACGGTGTCTAAGGATTATAAATCACAGGACACAGATGACAAAGCGGTTAAGTCATGCCCCATGTCTAAAAGTTGATCTTCCAACTTTTAATGTGGATTCATGTCACCCCCTACCCCTCCTGATTTGTTACTCTACCTATTGTTCGGTTATTATCTACTACCAATGGTAATCAGAACCTTTTGCAGAGGGTCTGAATACTCATGTCAATGTGGGTGTAGATCAGTGTGAGAAAAATGGATTCAAAGACTGTAGCATCAGGCTGCAACAGAAAATTGAAAACAGAGAAGAGGATCTAAATACTTTCTGGAAATCTGATTAAATCCTGTGTACTGTTAGCTACATTTTCAATGTCAGACTGTTGAATTACTCACCTAAGCTTACAATTTCCCAGAGGAGAACACCAAAAGACCACCTGGAGGAAAAGATCCAAAGACAGAGATATTGTTAGAGAACAAGGGAAATGACTGACAGCATAAAGGTTGTAGTATGAGAAACGTCACTTCATTGCAATTACAATGCTCTTTTTTTTTTTATCACATACAGCAGTGATCATTACTGGCAGCCTGGGGCCACATCAGGCCCCCCACATCTTCCCATCTGGCCCCCAGAATATTATCAAATTCAAAACAACTTCCTATTGTTATTAAAACCACACCAAAAACAAATAAAATTGAAAGAGTTTTATCCGGAATGACTTTATGTTTCATCCATTTTTTCAGAAGTCAGCTGTTTGTAGCAAATGTGATGCATATTAAACACAGATTTATTAAGTTATTCCTGATAAAGCTGGTGTATTCTATGTCAACTTTTAGCTTTAGGTATTTTGGGAGTGTAATTTTCCAGCTTCAGTTTTCTACCTGTTGCTACACAGCGTGTAAGTATCGAACCCAGTGATGGACAACATGACAGCCACAGAAATATTCTGCTAAAATGTCTCAATCGCCCCCTTGTGGCTGGCTGCAGTATAAGGCCTTATCTCACTGCTAGAGCCAGACAGTTACATACATGTGAAAGAAAATGAAAATATTTAAACAAAAATGTTAATTTCCTTAGTTTATTTGAAGGTTCAGCCACCAGATTGCCTGTAAAGGAAAAAGCCGGCCCTTGTTCAACTGTGGTCGATGATCCCTGATATACAGGCTACATTTTTGCAAAGAAGCCATGATCCTGTAATACCTGATCCTTTTGTCCCTTTACTGATTATTACTTGATGCTTTGGCAATCATTCTGCACCAGTCTCTTTTATATTCATGTGGATAAAATATCTTGTTTTCAATGAAGTACTAGGTCAGTTTTCCCACAAATGAATGCATCTCACAGCCATGATTGCTTCCCTCCACGTGAAACCCTAAATCTTATGCACTGCAAAGAAAGAACTTCATTGGAGATATATATGATAAAATCTGTGCATGCAAAATTGATAACAAACCACCCTACATCTCAAAAACATAAAACCACAATCCTTCCTGCAATGTGATTAGCAATTGAATTCAAGAGAAAAACCACTATTTAGTCATTTCACAGAGCCGTGTGGTCGATCACTTGAGCAGATAAGTGTTGTTTGTGCTGTCAGTCTGTTCGCATGTTCCACTTTATCTGATCTTCTGTGAACACCATGTCTCACACTGTCAGATCGTATTCTCTGTCCCTTTTGTACATTTTGTTTCTCTTGCTAATGTTTACAACTCTCTCTGACCCTGCAGAGTTCACACATCTTCCGTTAGCTGTCTGTCTTACTCTCTTTAAGCCCATGTATAAATAGGCTTCCTCTGACAGGCCAACTTCTGGGTCTGTCTGGGTAGTTGTACCCAGGACTTCCTGGTTGTGCTTATCAGTTACACAACACACCATTATCACTCCACCAGTGACACTGGGATGATTTGTTGTTGTCTGACAGAAGACGTTTTTCAGTTTACTACATTTAAACTTCACAAGAGCTTGAAATGAGTTTATAAGAGCCCAGAAATATTATGGAAAAATGGGAAGAAAGAATCAGGATTTTAAATGAGGATCTGTTAGTTGGCTAAAAATTTTGATAGATATTTGAAAATCATTGAAGGGTAGGCAACCGGTGGCACAGGGGTACAATGAGGCCCCCTTCCATGATCAGTGGAACCAGTAAACATGAAGAAAATATGACCAAATCTGCCATGAAGGGGATGCCAATAAACAGATACATACACAACAAGAAGACCAAATGCAATAGTGGACAGAAATAAGAAGAATTTCTTGAATGTTTGTTTTATGGTAATTGTTTCATTTTTTAAAAGAAAGTTATTTATAGATATACAACTCCAATTCCAAAAAGTTGGGGCGCTCTGCAAAATGTAAATAAAAACAGAATGCAATCATTTTCAAATCTCATAAACCCATCAGATGTTGAACTGAGACATTTTACCATTTCATGAAAAAATTAGCTCATTTTGAATTTGATGGCAGCAGCACATCTCAAAAAAAGTAGGGACAGGGCTATGTTTGCCATTGTGTATCATACCCTCTTTTTTTTTTACAACAGTCTGCCAACATCTGGAAAGTGAGGAGACCAGTTGTTGGAGTTTTGGGAGTTTATCCACTAGTACCACTTACTTTTCCAGCCTTCTGAAATGGTAAAATGTCTCTGTCTCAACTTCTGATATGTTGTTTTTGCTCTATTATGAATAAAATGTGGTAATACGAGATTTGCAAATCATTGCATTTAGTTTTCATTTTACAGAGTGCCCCAACTTTTCTGAATTGGGACTGTAATTATATAAAATCGCTGGGTGTTCAAAATGATAACAATCCGTTCAGCAAACGCCTAATGAAAACCAAATTGATTTTTTTTCTGGGTTTCTAGAAATTCTCTTTGACCGAGTGTTTTCAGAACATTAACCAAGGAATGAATGTTTTCTTGAAATAAAAAGTCTTTCAATGTGCTAGATTAAGGAGAAAATTGAGATGAGGGTAATTTGACCCCTGAATTACATATCATCTAATCTAATTAGCTAATGATGTCAGTTGAAGAGATGAGCTGACTGTTACTCACACATCACTCTTGGTCGTGTACACACTGTAGTTCAGAGACTCAATGGCCATCCAGCGAACAGGCAGCCTCCCCTAAAGCCAAAGTAACAGACCCATTATTTTAAAAAAGAACAAAATAAAACATGGAGAGATAAAACAGTAACACAATTTAAATATGTATCATAAAACAGCAGGTTAATAAATGAAAGATGTTATATACTGCTGTGCTGTACTCAATTATTCTAACACATGACTGCCCTCTGCTGGCCATCTCACTAATAACCATGATCCACCAACTGTGGAAGTGAAAATAAGTTTGTGCTGTTTCAAATAAAAGTTGTCCTTTCATTTCTTCCCTTAAAAAACTCCTAAAATGTCCACATTAGCACTGTTGGCATTATTGAGTTGTACATACTGCACGTCTGTACGTCCCTGCACACAGAAGTTGGTCTGCCCAGGTTATTTTGAGAAAGCAATTTCTTGAGATTGCTTTGAGGGTAAGAGTCAAGGTCATTCTTCTTCATGAGCATCCCTTGCTTAGTAATGCAATGTCTCAGAAAGGCAAACTTTGCACAAACAGTTGCTGTTGGGCCAAAACCTCTTATCTCCAAAATCTCCACTTTTCAGTGAATGAAAAACACGTTGCATTTTTCAAACGATTTAACCCTGAAGGTGACTATCAGCATCTTTTTGACACTTTTTGCTGGTTTACAGTCTGTTAACTGACAGACAGATGCAAAGGGTGACAAACAGCGATGACTTATGAAAAATAAATATAAAAAATGGAGGTAATAGGTTTTTCCCTGACACCAGCAAAATTTCTATTCTGACTCTAGGGCCGAACTGATTAACATTTTGGTGGTCCAGAGTTGAAAGGCCACTGTGACCTCTAATCTTTTGAACACAGTATTCCAAAGACACACTGAGTGATTTTTGTCAAATTTGGCACTTGAGACTGAACTGATCAGGTCAAGCTTTAATATTTTATGCATCTATTTACTGCTGTACACTTAGTTAGCTCTGTATCAGAAATTCTATTATAAAACATGCACCTACATCATTAAATAAATGAGATTAGACCAATCACATTACCATCATAACCACTCCAGTCCTATTACTTTACCCGCTACTGTGCTTTCACTGTCTGGTAATTTCACACTTTGTTGAGGCATGCAACCCCCAGGTGGTTGCTCCAGTTGCTAATAAGATCATGTTATACCAGACTCAAATCCATTTGGTTGAAGGATGGGGTTCTTTGAGTTTCAGTGTCTGTAAAATCTCCATCTTTTAACCTGTTGTAGTGTCCATTTTATATGATGTATTTGAACAGTTTACTTACAGATTAACCCGGTTTTCATACTAGAGACCTACAGATAAATGTCTATTTAAGTTTCACAGCACAACTGATTAGTATTTTCCCACTTCACAGAGAAGACTCTAGTTGTTGTCTTTAAGATGTTAGAAAACCTTGAATTTGAAGCAACTGATACAATAGCAGAGTAGAGATAAACTGAATTCAGAAATTGAATGTAGTGCCCTCTGCTGGCTGAAGCTGATACAAAATCTAAAACTTTTCTTAAACTGGAAAAGGATAAACCCTAAGCACTCACCATTGTCTTCTTGACATAAACTTCCTCACCACGGGATAGGCCGAAGTCTGCGATCTTGGCTACAAGGTTGTCTCCTACCAGCACGTTCCTGGCTGCCAGATCCCTGTGGATGAACTAGAAACAAGAGTGTGGAGGAAGATTGTTATTAGTAGTACAAATAAAAGCATGGATCTTTTGGATACAATATGTCATAATTTCATATCAACCGAAGGACTTTAGTAAGGGATAAAGTCATGGTATTTGATTTGATTTGCAAAGTTTCGAAAGTTCAATTAAGTATTAAAAATATCCCCTTTCAATGGTCCAGAGACATAAACAAACATCTTACTAAATACAATTTAAGAACTATGATAAAGACACCTATGAAGTATAGTCAGTGCATGTGATAGTTTGATTACACTGCAGACAGCAAGAAATGACTATTTTTCACTAGTAAGTATTACAGTTTTTTGGTCTTTATATATAACTATCAGTATTATTTGCTTTAGTTTCAACAAATATCTGTATATTCAAGCAACCCCCCACATTCAGACTCTCTCCTCCTACCTGCTTGTCACTCAGGTAATGCATCCCCGTTGCCACATCAACAGCGAACTGCAGCAGCTGTTGGGAGGTGAGGGTAGACGCTGTCCCATGCTCCTTTGCAAAGGCAGGATCGGTCTCCAGCACTCGACTCTTCCTCAGGAAGTCGAGGAGGTTTCCATAAGGCGCGTATTCAATGGCTATGTACAAGTACCCTGCAGTAAGACAGAATGGGCCATTTAACCTGTTTATAAGTGCCTTTTATTGTAGTGCCATAAATATTACTCTATAATGACATATGAAACCACAGAAACCCCCAAATAATGACCAGGGTTATTGTCACTGTAATAACCTTTATCTGCGGTCAGTAGCAGCTGTTTGCAGCTCAGCCAGACTCTTAACAATGTCCTCTTCTCCTCCATAAGGACTCTGATTATGGGTCAGCTGGCCAACATAACTCATCTAGAATGATGGATCACTCCTTCATCTTAACTGCTGCTGACATTTAAGTATCTAATGGTCTAAAATCTCCTCCTGTTATGCTGGTCAATGCTGAAAAGACCTATTTTCTCATGTTGTTGATTCAGAAGTTTGTTTTTGTTCCCAATTTCTTTAAAAAAGTGTGAAAGCTACAAAATCAACACCAATCCTTTGTATCAAGACAGATGCATAATGAGTGAATTGAAAGTAATCTCACAAGCAGCAAAAACAAACAGAAACTCCCCAAAACACCAGCTGATTAAGAGCTTTGGATAACACTATCAGACTCTGTAGCAATGAACATTTTAACAGCTTTGCAGCACAGAGAGAACACATAAACTGTGCAGTGTAGCAAAGACATAATCCTCTCTGATTTCTCCTGTATCCCCTTTTCTCTTTATTTTTTCTATTTTTACCTTCCAGATTGTTTCCCTACCTCCTCTTTTTGCCACAAACATTGATAAGTGCTGCCTCCTATTTTGTCGACTGTTTAAGATTGCTAAAGCAAGACTGATACTTTTGCAACTGAAAACAAGTTGCTCACATAGTTTTGAAATGAAAATCTATTTTTATATTGTTAACCGGATGAGAAGCGTAAACTCTGAGTTAAATCAACAGATAGCTTAGAAACAGTAGAGTGAGTTTCTCAGGCTATCTGAAAGTGAAACCACTGCAGAGAAACTTACGTTATCACTCAGGTTTATATTTCAAGGCTGATTTGTTTGTACAATGTCCTCACTCACGTTCTTTCCATGCTAGACTTCCCATCTCACATGTTATCAATCTTTGATCAAACAAAAGTAATTCATTTGTTTAATCTGGAGGCAGTCGGATAAAGCTGTGGGAAACTGATAGTCTTTGTTCAGAACTGGTGCCAAGGAAACCTTATACACATACATAAATATATGACACAGCAGTGAAGCACATGGACTAGTCAAACAAATGTGCAAATGCTTCTGGCAGACTGGGATTATTTAGGTTGGACTGGTTCTTGTGCTTTGCAGGTGCAGCTGATACAGGATGGGAGCGTCTGTTGGATCTCAAGTGGGAAGAATTAACCGTTTCGTTGACTTAAAGGAGTACAAAAGATGATTCAGGATAAACAGAAGTGTAATCTGGTTAAGATATTGTCTAAATGACTATAAAGCCCTCGTTAGTTATCATTAAACTTGAACACATACATTGCATCTGGATTATTTGAATGTTTGGAATGTCTATAGACCAACATTTTGATTGATACCAATGCAGCTAATCATAAAATGACTTTTATGTGCAGGAAGGAAGATTGCTAACCTTAGTATGAAAAGTCATAACAGCATAGGCTAAGATGTGACATTTTATTTGTATTATTAGGCTGATTCATATGTTCATCATCAATTATCGTTATATTTCTTGTGTTTTTTATGCTGATATGGACCTATGTGTCTGTAATATAGTATTAAGTGTGCATTAGCTAAAGTCAAACACCTACAGCTTTCTTAGTTTTCAATTTAAACCTTAATGTATTGTATCATTTGTGAATCCCACATAAACATTCATCCTAACCATCAGTATGCTTACAGGCAGCTTGAATTACACTATCCACACTGGCCACTAGGTGTCGCTCACTCACCTCTGTTCTCACAGGCTCCTATCAGGTTGATGATGTTGGGATGCTGGCCTAGTTTACAAAGCACCTCCAGCTCCCCTGCGAAGTCTCTGTGGTCATTCTCTGAGGCGAACTCTGCAGGAAGATCAACACACACAGCAGCGTTCAGCAAAAAGCAAGCTAAGCAGCTCCGATCCAGCCTTCGCCTTTGGACTGAGATTCACTGATACATGCACTTTATCTGCATGTTAGTGCTCACATGAATGAGTTACCTTTAAGCATCTTGATTGCTGCACTCATTTTGTTGCCATCTTTCTTGATCATGGCTTTGATGACCTGGTCATGAGACAGTTATTTCAAATGTTTAACCCAGTGAATAAAGAAATACATGGGATTTAAAATTATCATGAAGCAGATAAAGAGCAGACATGCCTGGCCAAAGTTTCCCTCCCCAATGACATCTTCAAACTTGATGTCTTCCCACTCCAGGATTGGGTAGGTAAGAGGTTCTGGTGTTGGTTTGGGTCTTCGTGTCAGGGTCAGAGTTCCTGAGTTAAACTGAAGAATAGTCTCTTCACCCTGGGGGGAAAACACATTTAAGATCAGCCACATAATTTCTTTATTTATTTATTTTTTTTGACAAAAACTCTTTAATGTCAAAGTGAAAACAGATTTCTACAAAGAAATGTCAACTGAATTAAAATATTTCATATTTGATATAAGTGACTGCATAAATATTCACCCCCTTTAAAGTGACCTAATTCAACAGAGGTCCAGCCAAATGGTGCAGGTAGTCCCACAGCCAGTGAAATGGAGATCACCTGTTTGCAGTGAATGTGTCTCAAATGATTGTAGTATAAAGTCACCTGTGTCTGGAAGATCCAGTCACTGGTGTATCAGTATTCCTGGCTACATTACACCATGAAGACAAAAGAACACTCCAAGCAACTCAGAGAAAGGACTGTTGAAACGTGTAAGTTAGGGGATGGATACAGAAAAAATTCTACGGCACTGAACATCCCCCAGAGTTCAGTTAGATCCATCATCAGGAAACAGAAGAAATATGACAAGTGTAAATCTGCCTGAACCAGGCTGTCCTCACAAACTGAGTGACCGTGCAAGAAGGAGACTAGTGAGAGAGGACACCAAGACACCTATGACTACTCTGAAGGAGTGACAAGCTTTAGCTGCTGAGGTGGGAGAGACTCTGCATACAACAACTGTTGCCTTCACCAGTCAATGTTTTATGGGGGAGTGGCAAAGAGTTCACCAAAATGCATGTGGGAGACTCCATGGTCGAGTGGTCTAAAGTTTTTTTGGTCTGATGAGACCAAAATGGTACTTTTGGCCATCAGACAAGAAGATTTATTTGGCAGACACTAAACACTGGATATCATACTGTGAAGCATGGTGGTGGCAGCATCATGCTGTGGGAATGATTCTTGGCAGCCAGCTTTGGAAGGCTTGTAGAGGTAGAGGGTAAAATAACTGTGGCAAGAAGTAGGAAAATCCTGGAGGACAATCTTAAGTGTGTAAGAGAACTACAACTTGGGAGAACATTTGTTATTATTTTAATATTACTGCCTATTATTTCTGTGTTATGTGTTATAAGAAATACTTGAACGGTTTACAAAAAACGCCTGCAGAAAGATTTTAAGTTAATAGTGCTACTGCATTTGCACCTTAAGAAAACTTTTTTTTTTTTTTTTTTTTTTTTTTTAACAAAAACAGAAAAAATAATACTTTTATTTTTTGGAAAATATAGTTCCTTTTCTAAAGTAATCTTGTAAAACATCATGTTTTGTATTTTTCAATGCTACTTAATATCCGTATGATTTTAGTTGAGAAATACACACTTCAAACTCATCATTTTCTACATTTTCCTTGATAACCAAAAAAGTAGACTCATGATAATTTTTATGTTTTGTAACTGCAGTCGTAAAGCCCAGTACTGTCCAGTGTAATTGCAATTGCACATTACTACCAAATCATGCGGCACAGTTAAAAAAATATCAAGCTCATGGATCTATTTAAAATAGACAGTACAGATACTAGAGAGAGAAGCCTAGGTCAACTCCCTTGCACAATAGACACTGGTAAAAAAAGCACCCTGAAAGGTTTTAGAAAATGTTAGCAGAAGCCTTCCCCTGCTGGCTCACAGAAGGAGAGCACCTTTAAGAAAATTAATTTTGCATTTGCTTCAGTTTTGAAATTAGGAGCTATGGACACCGTAGTCAAGACTAGGAAATAATCTTGAAAAGTTGTTCTCAGGTGCTGATGGCCTGGCGGTTAGGTTGCACCCCATGTACAGAGGCAATTATCCTCCAAGCAGGTGGGCAGGATTCACATTTCTACCTGTAGTTCCTTTCCTGTTTGACCTTTCCCACTCTCTCTTCCACATTCTAAACTCTATCCCACTGTCCTGTCTCAAAAAAAGGCATAAAAAACTAAAATTAATCTAAAAAAAAAGAGCTCTTCCTCACCGATCCTGACTGGTAGGTGAATGTGCGTCGCCTGTTGAGCAGCGTCTTGCGGATGAAGAAAAGAGCCAACAGCGCCAGTAGGATGGTCACACAGGTGACTGTCACGGATCCCACCACAGCCACCAGCAGCTGGTAACTGTCCCCATGGGGCCTCCCTGCCACACCCTGGGTGGTCGGGGATAAACTCTGAAAGCCTTTTTAGGCAAAGAATAAGAGGACATGTAGAGGGAGGACAGAGGAGCAGAGTGAAAGATGGAGAGAAAAACCAAGAGATGAGTTTTTTCATATACTGGACATAAATATGCTGTCTGAGAATGATTACCACGAGTGAATCCCTGTCTCACGGTGTGGGTGGTCCTGTTTTAACCCACCTTGGAAAAAGCCAAGTATTGGCCAAGAGTACAGTAGTGGAGAAACTTCCCACTGGGAGTGACTTTCAGCTTGAAGGGAAAATAAATGAGAGTCCAAGAAAGTGCTAAACTTTCGAAAGATTTTTGTATCAGTGAAGCTGACATTTTAATTATTCATGTGGAAAAAAAATCACATTCCAGTTAACTTGGAAATTCTCCACATTTTTGTTTAGCAGTGGTTACTTTGCTGTGCCAATTCAGCGAGGTTTTCTCTACTTTTTCTCCACTACAGGTCTTTATTTACAGCAGTTCCCAAACATGTTCATGTCGATTTATCAAATAAGTCTGTCCTACTTTGATGTTTCCTGTGAATTTCACACGAGATCTCTCTGTTATAGGGCCCTATAACAACAGAGGTGGGAAAAAACAGAGTTCACAAAGGTGTAAACTTGTAAAAAGCACCACTTCTGTGGTTCTCCTTAACAGTTAAGAGTTCCTATAATATCCTAACACATTTGTCCTTGAGGACAAAAATGCCCACTTTTATATAAAATACATTTCAAGGAGTATTTGATTATTATTATTATTAGGCTGTGAGATGGTTCAATGATTGGCAGCAACATTTACTTTGATGCATTGTTATTTTTTTGCATTGTAAGATTAAAAAAAAAAAAAGAAGATCACACTTGTGGTCATAAGGACAAAAAATGTCAGCTTACTAAAATCATCTGTAAAAATGTTATATTCTAATTTTTCCACTTAAAACAAGTGAATCCTTTAAAACTTCTTTAGCCTGAAATATACATATAAAAAATAATTAGATTTTTGGGACTTTAACACTTTACAGGCTAGCTTGTTTACACAACATCACTGTTCTTAATTGACCAAAATCACAAAAACTCAATTAAAATACACACACCCACACTCAGACAATTTTTTTTACACACACACTTTAACCAACATCAGTAGCAACACACATTTCAGTAGCAAGGCACCCCTGCAGGAGACAGTACATAGAGACATTTTCGGTATGCTTTGAATGGGAAAAAATAGCACCATCTGGTGGAAAAATATAAAAATCATAAATTGAAAGCCAATAGTCTAAAATGAAATCTTAACATAAAGGAATACATATGTTTATGCTAAGATAAATGTGTGATCCAAAATGTCATTTCAATGGGACATTTTTCGTCCTTAGAAACAAACGTGTCGGCTTTTGTGTGTCTTAGCCTTTTTGGCCTTATTTAAGGAACTGAGATGTCAATTCTAAATTCTTTTTTTTAAATGAACATCCTCTGGCAAATTTACAGTTACATTCATTCAACACAGCCACAATGGCTTGAAAATAAGAAAGCTGTATGGCACAAAATGACCCTAGGATCTCTTAAGGCAGTGTTACCACCCCCCACGTGTACTTAAGAAAAGCGGAGCCCACCCCCCCAGGACCCAAGAGAGAAGACAAAAAGTGACACACTGCTGTCAAAAATCAACAAAGATTTTAACCGTTTCACTGATAAAACACTAAAAAAGGCCTATGCATGCTTTTCTTATCCAAAGAGCTTTGTATAAACTACTTGATAACTGCTTTATCATGGTTTTAGTCAATACTTGTAGATCTAATTTTGGCAGCCTCAGAGAAGATGAAGCCTTGTGGCCCCTCTAAGATATATTGCCCCCCCAAATGTCTTCAGGATTTATTTAGTAATTGTGTTGAGAACTGAATGCCATTTTGAGCTAAAAAAAAAAAAAAAACCTACACTAGGCTGGCTACAGGTCACGAATCAGCACTCATGGTTGTCTTTTCCCAAACAAATATTTGTAATTCCACTTGAGTGAAAATTCGATGAACTTCTGTAACCTCTGGATGACATTAAACAGACAATGGCTTCCCACTCACCGTCTTCTTGTGTCATGGCTTGTGCAACCTGGCTCCACTCTCCAGGCACTTTGGAGGAAGCTCTCACTCTGAACTGGTACAGCGTGCTGCTGTTGAGCGCTGTCACATTCCTTGAGGTCTCGTTTCCGTCATCTGTGTCCACCCAAGGGTGAGGGCTGCCCTGACCTACCGCCTGGTACTCTATGGTGTATTTAATGATGCCTCCATTAGGGTATTCAGGGGGCTGCCACCTCACCTGGATGGCGGACACGGACAGAGGAACGGCCTTGACGTTGCGTGGGGATGATGGACCTGAGACATGGAGAGGTCATTGTGTAAAAGGGATTTGGAAATGAAATCAAAGATGCCATACAGAATTTTAAACTTGGGTGCTTTAAAACAGTCAGGATTGTATGGCAATGTTTACCATTTCATGAGCTGATTTTTAATTTTTTTATTTATGTATCACCGCTGATGGTAAACTCATCAGTTTTCTTATCTGGATCATGCCAACCAATCAACTCTTAAACAGTGAAGTCTGAGAAGACTAAAGGAGCATGGCAGAAAGTAAGCCTCAGTAATACCATACTTTTTTCCTGAAGGTGCAAAAATAATCTAAAAGGTCCTTTTATCCAATAAATTTATCTTTTTCACAACTACTGGACTGTATTCATTGTCTTCTTTTTTCAAAGACTGTATACTTAAAGACTGCAAGGCTAATAAAATAAATCTTTAAGATGCTGAACTAAAAAGGAGATTGATAACATGTCTTTTTGATTGTGTACTAGCTGTTTATCATGTATGAAAAACAGTACTGTGCAGAACTTTCATGCATGCTTAGGCCACAAACTGACGCTGAAGTAAGGCGTAAATGCAGCAAATAAGCCGCCTGAGAGCACCATGCGGCATGAAGGAGCATTGACACAACCCAGGTTGTGCTCTGGATGTCCTCTCATATTACCAGGGGCATGGGAAAATAATCTGTAGAAAAATAATGATGTTCACACCTTAACGGTGGAGTAAGGGGTGGATGTGATGAGTAATTATGGCCTAGGGTACTGTCATGACAGGTACAAGGGTTGTCACAAGACCCTAGTCTTGTTCTGGATATCCTAAGGGCCCTGAATCTGCCGGCGGGGTTACCAGGGGTGAAAAGGCAAGAACAAAAGAGATGCTGTCGAGCTTGACCTTGGCTGTAGGGCGACTTCATGTGGATGTTGTTTGGGGATAATACTGGGACTAGGGTTTGATTTTTTGAGGCACTGGTGCTAAATCAATACTTACATGGTCAAGGTCACTTGACGGTGTGTGACTCGACCTTTTTGAGAGAAAATGTGTGTTGAAAGTCCGCGGGAGAATAAAAGCTGTCTGGGTATCTTAAATGATTCTTTATATGCCAGTCGAACATAGGATAAGAAAAGGAAACCAGCGTAACTAAACACATTAATCTTACAAACTCCACAACATATTTCTTGCCTTTCCTTTGGGGTGTCAGGGGTCATATTGGGGTGGTGGGGAATGGAAATGAAGTACTGATATCTGTGTTGTAATTTGGTCCAGCAGCAGGTATTGTATATGTTGTTATTGGTACCATGCCAGTACCGGATTTCAATACTTATCCCTAGTGTATTTAAATGTGGAACTTGACCCCCCCCCCCCACTGCATTCTAAATGGAACTAAAAATAGTTCAATAGGCTAAAGTTGGCCATATTTAAGTCACAAATGTGTGCATATTATTGAATAATTTCTAAATTGAGTGTACTGTCCTCACTATGAGTCGCTGATGTTCATGCTAATTTGCAATACTTTAGTGCATTTGAGTGCTGACAAGTTTAAAATTAATGTTATCAACTAATTTAGATCTCAGATGTAAGTAAGAGCATTCTTGTGTTCTTAGATTTAGTCTGTTGCTAAGAAAAACAAACTGCAGAAAGTCACAGCCTTCTTAAAAGCTGCAAAAGAGGACAGCTGGTGAATGAGGCCTATTGGTATTAACTAATTAGAAGTTTGGAGGTCTAATATAATTTTCTTGTATTTTATGTGGGAAAAATGTGTATTAAGGACATTAATTCAAAGGTTTTTCTTTCATCTAATTTCAAACTTAATCACATCCAAAATGAAACAAATGGAGCTAAAAGTCAAACTAAGCCTCTGAACCTTTCAAAAGAAAAGAAGAAAAAAAGAGAAGCTGTTTGGTCTCCAGTCTAATCCATTTCAGACCCTTCAGGTAAATGTTTGAGTCTCTTTGAAGTGGAGGAGCTTCACATTCATAAACAAAACTTGAAGTTATGACTAGCAGAATTTAGAAGAGGTTATCCTTCCAGCTTATAAAGAGCAGAGTTTCTACTTACCCTGGCTGCTGAGTCGGAAAGTGTATGGTTTGGAGGGCGGCCCCTGGCTGCCACAGTTGATGAGCCGCACCACCACGGTGTAGTCTCTCTGGTACTCCAGGTTGTGGAATTTTGTGGAGAGCACGGTGAGCAGTGTGGTTTCCTGGAGTTTCTCGTTTTCAGGCGGAGGCCCAGTGAGCTGCACTAAGAAGCCGCTGGCTGTGGCGGTATTAACGCCGTTGTTGGGGGGCAGGTGCCAGCGTACCGTGGTGTTTCGACCCTCCATGGAGCTGACGTCAATCTCAGGCTGAACTGTGGGCTCTGTGGTGGAAGAGAGCAACACAGGGTGAGCTGAGGGTGCTGACAGCTCCTTGTAAATTTATCACAATACTTCAATGGCTAAAGCTGTCCCCTGAGTCACTGATAAAGCTTTTTGAAGTGAGTTGGATTTGCTTTTAAATTGTTTTAAGTACAGTTAATAGGACTGGTAAGCTGGCACACAAACGAACTTTCATAAATCTGTTCCCTTGTCTTTACTGAATAGGGATGTAACGATACCTTGTAATAATTAAATAATCAATAAAAATGAAAAAATTAAACTCAAACTCTACTTTATCATGCACAGGGCGCTATCTGCTTTTGGCTTCAGTTCTTCAACATCAAAATGTGAAGAATTGAGGCGTACAGACATGGGAGAAGCCAGCAGAAATGAGTAGTTCAGAATGCAACTTGTATCAGGGATTCAGGGTGTATAAGGAGTGAGAAACCAGCAAACAAGACAAAATAGTGTGCAAAGGATAAACAACTAGCTGAACCAACATCATACAGAATGCATAACAGTGCCTACTGAAAAGCTGGAGACACCAAAACCTACCAATAACTTATACTTTGTAAGATTTCTGTGACAGAAAAACCAGCTGCAAATTCTCATTTTATCCATGTAGATGCAGATGAAGGGAGATGCAGATAAAGAGGAGATGCAGGTAACGAGAGAAGGGAGATGCAGAAAGAGATAGGAAGGAAAGAAAAGGAGAGATGCAGAAAAAGAGGGAGACAGGAGAGAAAGAGATATTGTTAATAAAGGATGTGATAAAGACAAGAGGAAAGAGAAAAGGAGATAAAGAAAACGGAGTTGTGAGATGCAGAAAAGACATGAGGAGGTGCAGTCAAAGAAAGGAGGGCAAGATAAGAGGGAGGAGAGAAGAAGAGAAGAAGTGATGTGGACAAGGAGTAAGAAGATTTAAAAAATATAAAGGAGATACAGATAAAGAGGAAGACAGGAGAAGAGAGGATGGAGATACTGACAAAAGAAGAGGGAGAGGCCGAAAAATGAGGAGGGAAATGCAGACTAGTCAAGGGGGATGCAAACAAGGAAAGGAGGAAAAGAGAAGAGGAGATGCAGAAAAAACAGAAGAAGGGGAAAAGGACGGATGCTGAAAAATTGGAAGAGGCAAAAAAAAGAGTAAGATACAGAAAAGAGAGGGAGATGCAGTAAGGATGAGTTGCAGAAAAAAAGAGGAAAAGAGAAGGGGTGATGCAGAAAATGAGAAGAGGAGCATACAGAAAAGAGACAAGAGGGAAGTGTCAAAAGAAAAGAGGGAAATGCAGAAAAAGAGAGAAGAATGAGAATGCAGAAAAGAAGAGAAGGAAGGAGAAGAAGTGATACAAAAAATAAGGAAGATGTAGACAGTGAGAGGAGGGAGATGCAGAGAGAGAGGAGAACAAGTAGAGTTGCAATGAAAAAGATATCTATGGCTGTCTGGGCCATAAATCTATGTTAGATTTATTTTCTTGGATCTGGTTATAATGTCAGTAATAAAAGTGACTCTATGTAAAGATTAATCAGCAATAGTCCCATCTTAACATTTTGGTAATAGCATTAGCAGCTGAGATAATAATGGAAGTAATGGAGCCAATGTAGGCTGTGCATTAGTTCTATTTATAAAAAAAGTTCAATTATATTTTGTTGTTTGATTGCAAGAGAACTGGAAAAAAACACACTTATTATTATTAAATGGACTTGAATATCATATATTTATAAAATTAAAAAAAAAAAAAAAAAAAAAAGAAACTCATGACAAATCATATCTTTAACCTAATATCAGCATGCATAGCCTAACATGACTAAAATATATTTTTACAGCCCTTTTTCTTAATTATACCATCCAGTGTTTCCACAAATGGGAAAAATCAAAATGTAAAGCTTGCTCATAATGCGCATTGAAAACGCCTATATTATGTTAAACATTTCCCTCTTTGAATTTGGCACAAACGGACTGGAGGAGCCAAAAGTGGCCAAGCTACAAAATGTAATTTGCACAGGAAGATCATGTGGATAACCTTTTCAAATTAAAAGAAAATAAATGTAAGTAAGAGGCTTGAGAAAATGCACAAATGGCTTACATAAATGCTGTAATTTCACCTGGATTAACTGAACTGCATATGCTATTCAGAATAACATCCTTGATGGTCATGAAATACACCGTTTAAATAAACTGCTCACTTGTGAAAGAGACAGACTATCCCGTGTAACAAATAAAGTTTGTTCCGCCGTTCACATGGACCTGTCCACATGCTGCCAAAGAGTCATATTTAATAAAAACTCTGTGCTATGATGATCTATTTCAGTTATTTCCATCATCTTTTCTGGACTCAGGCTTCATTCTCTACCTCCCTCTGCACCACAAACATGGAGGAATAAAGTACCACATACTTCCAATTCACTGCAGGTTCTTTCAGAAGTTAATTAATTTTCTGATTTCGATGACTGATGACAAATGTTTATTTGTATTTGATCCCTTAGGGTCTTGATTTTATCTTAGAGAAGTCTTCAAAGATAATTAATCTTTCTATATTTGTTTCAGACGTGAGCCATCAGGACAGATAGGCTCATTGGGGAGAAGACAACTGGCTCCATTCAGCCTGGGAAAAACACTGATCAGCAAAAAGAAGGACATTTTTCTTTTATTTTCAACCTGAAAAAAAGAGAATCATGCTCTCTGTGGTTCTGCAGACCTGTCTGAAGACATTTTTCCCAGGCAAAAATTCCAAGTAACTTTATTAATATGCAGTGTGCTGTGTGATCCCTCTGACAGGACAGGGCAGTTAAATCAGGGTCGAATTATTATATCGAAATATTGAATTTCCCTTCGGGGATAAATAAAGTTCTTGTATTGTATTGTACCAGGACAGTCAGTCTCCATGATGGCCTCTGGCCCCAGGGCTCCCTCTCCTCCTTCCCCAGGACGACTCAGCTTGACACGGACACGGTAACGGGTGGATGGCTCCAGGTTCATGAGAGTGATGGGCTCTTTGGCGCTGTAAACTGGGAAAAAGTTCATAAAGGAAACATTGATGACTTGGATCTTTTAAAAGCTTCACAGCAGCTATTACCTCCACTTACTGTAGATCAAAGAAAACAGAATACAAGCATCAAATGAATCCAAATTCAGGGGTCAGATGTTTGTAGTGAACCTTAATTCTGAGATCAAAATGTAAGGCAACATTGAAGTCAAAGACTGTATAAAACATGGACATAGTTTAAGTGACATCACCCATTGGTTACTAAGGGGAAATTCTGAAGCTCAACTTTAGGGAAATGCTGTCTAAATCTGGCTGTCAATCAGCCCAGTAACAGGTAAAGAGGTGGAGCTGAGGCCTGATGTGTACTGGTAGAATGTGCTTGCCTTTAATTAAAATCAGCTACCTCCCTAATTATGCAACTCTTATGCATAACTTTTAGCATGGATAACGGCCTGCATAGTGGTGCAGGGTTAGAGCTGTTGCCTCCCACAGTCCAAACACATGCTCGTTAGATGACTCTAAATTGCCAGTAGGTGTGATTGTGAGTTTCACTGGATGTCTGTCTCTAAGAGCGCACTCACACGAGGCAATCTGTATTCCGTGTACTCCTCGTTTCAGCCTACACTCACACTTCTCAATGCATCTATGCCTGAGCATGAATTTGTCACGCAACAATATCATCACCTGGCACATCCACCATTGATAAATTTAATCTAGATGACTAACAATAAGTATGCATTAAGTATTGTTGTTAAAGGCTGTAAAATAGCAACCCATTTTACATGATCTGATCTGACACGCTTATTTCTTTCAGTGTTTGTTAAGGTGATAGAGGGTGATAGATCTTTCTACTGAGTTGATGCAGCTTTTTGCCATCTTACTCGCATTTTAAAAAATGTTTTTCACCATGTAAAGAAAGTCCATACTTATGAAACTGCTTCTATCTTCATTTTCATTGGGACTGTAGTAGAAGTAGTAGAGAGGACTGACATGCCATTAACATATGCAAACTTAACATGGAGTTTTGTTAAATGCATGTTTGAATCATGACTAGTAGATATACAAGATAAACAAGATATAAGCTACAGCAGCTGCATGTTTGCAGTGATATTCAGTGCAAGAGGGTCTGCAAACATTGCATTTTATGTCTTTAAACTGAATTAAAGAAACAGTTTCTAGTCATATATTCTGTCATCAAAGTTTAAAAAAAGAATAGTATAAAATCTTGCATTGTCTCGTGAGCCCAAATCTTGTCTCGTCCCGTTTCATGAGATAAGAGTCTCGTCACACCCCTAGGGGCCAGGGAAATTTGCCACACCCAAGCTGTGAATAGCGCACACACACAGGTCAAATTAACCGGACTTTAGGCTCAACATGCCCAGGCACAGTAGAGATTGCCTAGAGTGAGAGCGCCCTGAATGATATCCCTGTGACTGCTAGGCAACCAGTCCAGGGTTTTCCCCACCTCTCGACCATTCACAACTGTGATTGGCTCAAGCCCCAGCGACCCTGGACAGGATAAGCGGTGTAGATAAATAGATGTTGATCAAATGAAATGAATGAGTTATAATTAAACTCCCTCCTCAAAGGAGCAGCACCAGGATTATGATTTAGATGGGCACGCGTAATTTTTGCTGACCTGTTAATATCAAAAGGTCAAAGACTCCCCCTTTTATAGACTATGTTCCATAATTTTTTTAAAAGAAAATACTGGGGATGCTTGAAACCTTTAATCTAAGATAGAGACAGCCTTTTGTGTATGTGTAGACAACTTGTGAGTCATACTGTAGATCTTTTATTTGGTGCAGGAAGACACGCTCACATTGATGGTGAAGAAGACTAATCATTTGTTTATTCTGCTATCAGAGAGAGATGGGGAGAGAGAGAGAGGGAGTCCCAATGGCACATGGTGCTGGCGGTTTTGCTTCTAAGACATTTAAAGAAATCAGATCAGACAGGAACAATCAGCACCAACTCATGCCTTTCCTTCTTTGTTTTCATGTCATTAAGAGGCATTACTACAGTTTTGTAATCAGATGCAACTCTCAGCAGTTCAATGCAAGTCGCTGTTGATGAGACTGATGACAGAAAGGTGTTGCTAAAAACCTTGAGAGGATTTTTACCTTGTGACAGTTGAGTTTTTTCCTGAGCAAAGTATAAGCAAGGAAAGTCTGTTATATCCCAAAACATTTAGGGTGGGCCACATGGGCAAGTGTGAGGGCCCAGACCATGACACTGTGCCTGCTCCTGGTTTATTGCCTTTTATTTAGTTTTATCATTTATCTACTGATTCCCTTTGTTTTTGTCACTTTGTGAAATATCTGACATTATAATTCTGCTCTCTCTGATATCAACTAACCTATGATGGAGGACCAAGAGTCTCCGTTCTCCACGGGCTTGTAGAGGAGCCGGATGGAGATGATGGGGCCGTCTCCTCTGTAGGACTCCATCGGCTTCACCTGCAGCTGTTTGCTCTTTTTTTCCAGCAGTTTGGGGGCGGTGGTGGGCACAGGGGGCTCTGAGGAGACACAGCAACAATCACAAATTTAGATTCTGCAAAAATAACGGCCTGCTGTCTCTGTTTATTACCGTAGGTGTTAGAAGAATGCAGAAATGGAACCACAGACCTTTAATGGTGAGGGTAAACTTGCGAGAGTCCTGGCCTCCATTGGTGGACACCCTGCACTCCCATAATCCTCCTTGCTGAGCAGTCAGATGAGGGATGTCAAACATGGCTGTGCTCTTATTTGAGTCCATGACGGTGCGGGAAGCCTGAGAGTAGAATAAAAAATCCTAAAAACACAATTCTATTTCTTGTACCTATTACTTGCTGCTGCTTAGATTTGTTCTGAGAACATCCACACCGTGGGAAAAGTTCTTGTTCCTGTGAGAATTATTTTTATATTTCTTCATCAGATTATTCTTAAAATCTGGGAAACAGCAGAGCAGAAATAACACATAAATATGACCATGTCACTTTAAGGCAACATGAGCTAACAGCTGCACTGTCGAGTGATACAGCCTTATCTGTTCAGACCATTGTGCTGTTGACTTCCTCAGAGTTTGACTCAGACTTAATATCATGGGATCAATCTTAAAGGCACAGTACAGTTAGACTGCTTGATTATTTAACAGATGGAGATCTACACTGAACTGTGCATGGAGACCTACAAACCAATAGATGTTATGTAACAGGAAGGTAGTTTGTTGTGTTTAACAATATGTTTTATTCTATTCCTTTTTTTAATGTTTAAAGGGGCCAAGTTCAACATTAACAAATATGTTTTTGAGTTAGCTTTAAGCTAACTGTGTTGGTAAATTATATCTTTGGCTCAGCAATGCCCATTTAGGCATGCAGCTATGGTCAAGTCGAGCTGCTGAATTTCAAACCAAGCATCAGAATGAGGGAGAAAAGGTGATTTAAGTCAGTGGTTTTCAACTGGTGGGTCTGGAACCAAAAGTGAGCTACAGAACTGTTTTTAGTGCGATATGATTATGTAATCTGACTCTCTAGATAGACTGTTTCTATCTGAAACTGTACTGGTCAGACATCCAACCTTGCAACCAGCTGTTGTCTGCACATTTAGAAAAAAAAAAAGAGTTTTGCAGGGTGATTGGGTGAGTGTTCTGTCTGGCATTCATTACGTATGGTGGCCTAGAGTGTCATACGAAATTACAAAGCCTGAAATAAATATGCATTAACTAAAACCTTTTTACAGTTCATAAAAATATACACTCGCAAAACACTTAAAAACACTTAAAAACAATGTAACAATTTTACACTTTACAAAACAAATGTACAAAAAGTCTGATACAAAATTACAAAGTCTGAAACAGTTTGAACCAAGACATTTGCAGTGATTTCGTTGCACTGATCTTATTTAGGTAGGTTCCGGTTCCGTTGTTTTGGTGTTTGTGGTTAACTTCACTCTGCTTCCTCTGTGGCGGCTCCCTTCCCACCTTGTCGCTGAGGCTGATTGATCACACCTGAGTCCGCTCTGCAATCAAGCTCCCCTTAATAAGACTGCACTGACTCGCCTCAGTGCCAGAGTATTGCCTACTTCTCACAATGGTACCTCGGCTCTTTCTCTGGTTTTCTTCACGTGCATTTATTGAAAAATTTCTAGTGATCGTTGTTTATGCTCATATCTAACCCAGCTTGTCCTCCGTCTTTAGTTAATGTAAATTTGTTTCAAGTTTTGTAAAAGTATTTCAGACTTTGTAATTTTATATCAGGCTTTGTAAATGTGTTTCGTTTTATAAATGTGTTTGAAACTTTGTTATTTCATTAGGGACAGTTTTGTAAATTTGATTGAAAAATTTAAATTAGTTTCATCATTTTTTAAAGTGTATTGCTGATGTAAATGTGCTCTTCTGAAATGTTGAAATATTTTGGTGGATGTAAATTTGTTACAAGCTTTTTAAAAGTGTTTCAGACTTTGTAATGTAGTATCGCACTCCCAGGCCACCGTAATCACAGGCCAATCAAAGCACTGAAACATATGACACAGAAGTCTTTATCATTGCTGACAGTTAGTAAAGCCTGTTGCTGAAACATACCCATGTCAAAGCCAGTCAGGAGGAGAGCAAATTCATTTTTTCCAACATAAAGCTTTTAATGTGGTTCTTTGCTCTTCCTTTACTAAAGAAATGTAGCTGCGTTCTTATTATCTGCCACTGTAGCAAAATCCAAGCTAATCGCTCCACCAGTGCCACTGTATACCAGTTTGCAGTACATTTAAACATCAACAGTAACCTGCAAACTCACACTGAAGCCATTGGGAAAAAAGCAAAAGCACATTTTCAGCAAAGAAAAGCAATATTATATGTAGATATTTGTATCCATATTTCTTATTAAGAAGAAAGCAGTGGGTCCTGAGACTTGACCAGTTATAAATCACTGATTTAAGTGAGTTAAAACATGTCATTGTTTTTGTTTGTTTTAAAGGCTTTCATGTTGTTAACACTGATTTCTGACCTACCATTTGAATGCTTCAGAAATCAACTCTCATCAAGCTTTATTGTTCTTCTGCTCAGATCCCATTGCTGCTAATTTACCAGCAGATTATTTCTTTGACCATGCCAAATCTGTTTGGCCATTTTCTCTGCAGGGGACCATTCTGTAGAGACTCTAAAAAACACCACAGTGAGCTATAAAATGTATTAATGCCAATGTACCTGATCTTGACACATCATTAAAGATGCTAAATGAACTACCAATCATGTGCTGCTCCTTTAAGCAGTCCATTGTTCAGCCAGCCCTCTGATAACCTCTGTGCTGAACCCCCCCTCTCCATCCTGTGCTCTCTCTTCCTTTTATATTAAACTTTACTGTTACTTGGCAGGAGAGCTGTAAGCAAACACCAGGATTTTCTACCTTGATCACTGTGCTGTCCAGCTTTCTCAGCTCGATGCTGGTGTGGCTGGGCAGGGGGTTGCCTGTGGCTGAACAGGAGATCTTAGGGCTGGAGTTCAGATTCCACTCCATAATGCTGTCCAAATCCAGGATCTGTGGAGCCCGGTCTGAAAGAGATGAGAGAGAAATAACACAGATATTTACACAGGATATTGATCTGGATTAGAGACAAAAGGGCAACGTTGGACGGATGCTGAGGTGTATTTCAAAACCAAAATTCCCAGAAAAAAGGCCAAAGTTGCTCAAAGCCACTCAACACCTCAGTTTACAAAACCCCAACCTAATTATGTTCTCCACATTTCCAAAGATAACAAATTTTACTCAAACCATTAGCCAGATTTTGAAATCGAATGTCTCTCTAATTATATTTGATGTTTAACTTGCATGGAGAATCCTGCAAACTATCACAGTAGCAAGGATTATGTGCAGTTTAATTGCCCCAATTTAACTAGACAAACTCACTTCATAAGATCTTATTAGGATTTTATCTTTAAGCTAATGAATCCAGCTTGAAACTTTTTTTATTTTTTTGATTTTGTGCTAGAGTATAACAGATATTTTCTGTTGTGATGAACAGAAAAGTCAGCAGTGTAGTTTGGTAAGGAGGATGATGAAAATGTGCTGTGCAATGATGAAAGAGACAGGAGTTTGTAATGTTAAATGGCTACCAATGCAGTCAGTTCTGTTCCATAAACTTGTAACATTAACGGCCCAATCATACGCCTGATGCAAAACACTTTGGCACTCAGCACGGCTGTGTTTCCTTTTTACTTTTTTTTCCCTGAGTTGTTTTCATGAGTATGATTGTCTTAAAACAAGGAGTGGTCTAGCCCAAAGATGGTGGTTTTCTATCTTGAGGACTAAGAAAACAGGGATGTTTGAAGCACTGAAAACCTAGTCTAAGGGTGAATCCCATTTCTACCCCTTAACCCTTCCCCTTAGCCCTTCCCCTTCATCTACCCCTTCCCCTTGCCCCTTGAAACTGAGTGGTAAGGGAAGGGGTGAAAACCTTCCCTTAAGAAACGAGACGCCACTTGATTAAAGTTCATCATCACACATTGCCGATAAACAGCTGCGTCATCAGAGGTGACTTCATCATACCCCTTGGTTTCAAGTGTGGTCCTGGAAAATCTTCGTTTCAAGGGCTATGTAGCCCTTGGCCCTTAGCCCTACCCCTCGATTCAGAAGAGAATTGGGACACCACTTCACCTGATGTGAATGCGCAAAACCAAGGGGTAGGGCTGAGATAAGGGCTAAGGGGTAGAAATGGGATTCACCTTTAAAGTCTTAAGTCTGGGGTGCACAATGATATTTAGAGGGAGAATTAGAGGGATGGATGTATATAGGTGAATAATAAACAGCTTGTTTACAGCATGCACAACACACAATGCAATACAAACCTTCACAGGCTAATTTCAGTGCTTTCTGATAGTTTTTAATGGGACGGAGGGCTGAGAGAGTACAAAATATAAAAGTGTATCATCAGGTATAGGCGGATGCTTTAGAGTGCCACACACTCAAGGTGGCCCACTGTTAGCCTTGAATGAGGCCCCAGCTGTAAAACCAGAAAAGCACTCGGAGAGCGCAGACCTCCGCCATTAGCCCTATCTCCCAATAGTGAAGAATCCTTTAAAAAATTCCTGGATCCGTCCCCATGTGCCCCCCACCATGGCATTTGCCGATTAGTCCCTCCCTGGTGGGGTGGAAACATGGAGAGGCAAAGCACTGGCTTTGTGACAGGTGGACTGTCATGGTGGAAGCATTGCCTGCTGGTGCCAACAGATGCACTGACAGTCTCACCCATGGTCTCATTGGACGACTGGAAGTCATGGCAAAGGGTGAATATTCCTCTATTCCTACCAGCATTGTGAGTATTCTTGCTACAAATCACCGTCTTTCTCTCTGTTGCACTCCAATTCGTCTCCTCGACTGGGCGTACGTCTTTAGAATGGTACAAACTCCAAAACTTTAAATAGAAACACACCCAAAATGCTGCTGGGATTGAAGTTACTCATGTCCATCATTTCCTGGTGTAAAGTGGTAACAGCACAGACTTCCACCATCAGCCCTATCTCCCAATAATAAAGAATCCTTTAAAAAATTCCTGGATCCAGACGGTGATCCGGATAACTGCCAAAATCTAATCAGTTCTTTCTTATGTCATTTCTGACATTTCTTGAAAATTTCATCAAAATCCGTCCACAGCTTTTTGAGTTATGTTGCTAACAAACTAACTAACTAACAAACCCACCCGATCACATAACCTCCTTGGTGGAGGTAATAACAACCAGACTGTAAATTTTTTACACTTTTTTCAAATTTTGATTAAAAAAATTGCATTTATATACACAGTGTCTTTAAAAGTAGGTAAGTGGAAGTGTTTACCCCTGGGATGTTTTACCCTTTTATTGATTTTATAAGTCAATCGTGTTGGTTTAGGTCACTGATCATCAACTGGCGGCCTGGGGGCTAAATCAGGCCCCCCAAAGCTTCCTGTCCAGCTCCTAGAAGATCATCAAATTCAGAAAGAAGATATTGTGGTTTTAAGAGTATCTTTTGGCTTCAAATGTCTGCAGCTGTTAAACTGACCCCAAAAGCAACTAGTATTCAAATAGTTTTAGAATGACTTCACATTTGATCTGTTTTTACAGAAATTCACTTGTCAGCCATTGTTAGTAAATATTAAAAAAATGTGTTAAAACTGGCAAAAATGGATAAAGTGGTGAAAAGGGGTTAGAGAGTAGCAAAAATGGGCAATAAGCATCCAAATCTGTTGCGGAGTGGCACAAAGGGACAAAAACTTGCAGGAAAGGTGGTGAAAAGAGGTTAAAAAGTGGCAAACCATTACTATAAAAGAAAAAGGGGCAAAAAGTGTATCTAAAATCAGTCAAAAGTAGCAAAAATTATGAAAAAAGTAATGAAAAATGGCAAAAATGGATAAAGGAGAGGCACAAAAGGCTAGAAAAGTAGTTTTAAAGGAGTTAAAGACTGGCAAAAAATGGGTTAAAAGTGGCACCAAATGTCGCAGATATGGCAGAATGAAGTGGTGAAGTAGTGTAAAGTGTGAAACATGAGTTCATAGTGGTGCTAAATCACATTGTCGAGGGTCCATTCTCTGGGATTTTCAGAAACCCAGCCAATTCTATGGTCTACGGCATTACAGATGGGGATAGATCTCACTGGTAATGCCTAAAAATATCCTGAAAATACAAATACCAATAAAATAATAAGTTAATCAGAACAAAATATTGATTTAATCTTTCTTTATTTGAAAGTCTGGCCCCCTGAGACTCTGTCAAGACTAAATCTGGCCCTTGTGCAAATGTACTTGATGACCCCTGGTTTAGGGCTTTATGGGTGAGGAGGAGGATTTTTAATTGGATGCGGTAGGGGATAGGGAGCAAGTGGAGATTTGGAGAACAGGGGAAATGTGGTCATGGTCAAAACAACAATATGCAAGCCAGCATATACAGTATATGCCTGGGTCTAGACTGGGTCAATTCATGTCACTCATACCCGTGTATAATCAAGCTTCTTAATGGGACCTCCATGCTCAGGTCTGTGCCAGAATTGTGTGCTCTTGACAGCAAAATGTTGAATTATACACCACAAATCACCTTTCATCACACACCTCAGATAGAGTGCTATACATCCTCAAAATAGGGTCCTTAAGGTAGAAACTTTTTAAAGGATGAACTTTTCTGTTGTGAAGATACCTACCAGACCTCTCACAGTTCTGTCCTCTCCACCCAGTGGGGCACTGGCATCCACTGAAACGGTTACAGACTCCTCCATTCTGACATTTACAGCTCAGCGTGCAGTCTGGACCGTACATGTCACCATGGCAGGCTGAGAACCGATTACAGAGAGCAGGAAACACTTTAAACTACTGTGACACACCAAAGTGTAAAAACTATTTTACTCCTGACAAGCACATTGATATTACAGAAGATGTAAGGTTTCATTTAGGTGATGTGGAGCTCACCTTTCTCACATCGGGTTCCGAACCAGCCGCTGGCGCAGGAGCAGCCGTACGGGTCAGGTAAACAGAACCGAAGGCCCTTACAAATCATCTCGGAGCCGCATGACTCCTGGCAGTTTCGTCCAAACCTTCCTTCTCTGCAGGCTGCATGGAACAAAGAAAGACACATTCACTAATGTGTTTATTTAAATTCCTTTGGTTTTGGTGTATCATGCCTCAACTTTCCTTGCACAACAGCCCAAAGGACAGTACAAGGTACAAAGGTTCACCAGTGCATTTTTAAGTAGCACACAAAAATTTTGGAATTTTGGGTGCTAGGCTGCTGTTTGTGCATGTATAACATTCACTAACAGAGTGTAAAATTGAATGTCCTCACTGATGGATCAATAAAGGATTTGTTCTTCATTTAACTTCACAAATGTAATTTTTGATTCAATCCTTGAAGTGGTTTTTACTACTGATTATCTTTCCAGTAGCGTATTAAGTGAGTGTTAATTGTTAAATACCTTTAATTTGGAGGAATACAGCAGTAAAATTCTATCAACTTTTCTTGCCTTCTACTCTGAACGCAGCCTTTACTTTTGCGCAGTACCAACCTGTCTCACAGCGAGTTCCCATGAACCCTGGAGGGCAGATACAGTCTCCATCAGCATCGTGACAAACGCCTCCGTTCAGACAGTCTGGACAGTCTTTGTCACAGTAAGGACCCCACTTCTTACTGGGACAGTCTGCAGGGAGTAACAGGTACACAGAGCAGAGTCAAACAGAGTGACAGGTAGGGATAAAATCCATGAATCATCCACTCTGTATAACATGGCATTTACTCTTTAAATAAGAGAACATTTTGTTTTAACTTCCCATAAAACCCCCTCCTAAATCTGCATGTAAATTCACGTAATAAGTTATTCCTATTTTTCATTCATGCTTTATTTTTGATGGTATTTTTAGCACAAACAGCCTCCTAACATGCTGGATCATCAACTCAGTACTTGAACTCTAAAGCAATAAAAACAGGAATGCAACCATCTAGTCAAATGGATCAGAGAGCAACAATAAAAAAACCTTTGCATTTGTTGGAGAAAGCGAGCAAGCGAGAGATCAGGGAAATGTCAGAGCAGAGCAGGTGGAGGGTGGAGACCGTGATAATAAAAGTGAAGTACTGGGAATGAAACAAACACAAGTACTATCACACTAAAAGTCAAGCAGTGGCCACACTTGGTTTAAAGGATATGACTCGACCTTTTGTGTTTTAAGTGATTTTGTAAGAACGAAGGACCGAGTAAAGGTATGCAAAGGTAAAGATAAAGCTTAGCTCAGCATAATGACTGCTAACAGCAGCTAACACCAACCATCACTCTACCTGAATTTGGGAAAATCCTGGTACATGCTTATTTAAAGCTCTTAAAATTACAATTCTTTATCTAATTGTCAACAAGATGATTTTGTTTTCTATAATGCTTTTTAAATCAGATTTTTATGTTGTTTTCTTATACCTTCTTATCTCTACTGTTTTCATTGATACTTTTAAATGCCATTCTCTCATCTTATATGTGCACTGTTATGTTACTATTTACCCCTTTATCACCTTTCTCTATAAAAACTGTTATCCTGTTAATCGTAGCATCCTTTGCACTCCTCACCACAACACTACTGACCTCTGCAAATGTCTTGAGTGATTGAATACTTACTCTGTGAGTTTTTAAACTGAAGTGAGACGTTTAGGAGCAGAGGCGGACTAATTTACATCTCTATGGCTGCAGAAAGATGCTGACATGACAGAGCCAAAGCATGCTTAAAGAGACAATAAAGCATGCCATAAATGAAAAAATGAATGGACTAATTATCGACCTTGATTTGCTCTTTGCGGTCTGTATCTCAGCACTACTGAAAACAAGAACTCTGCACTTTGCACGTTTTCTGAGTATTATAATAAAAAATACTGGATGTTTGTTTTCCATTAAATATCTCTTTATGTCTTACTACTACAATTGGTTTGTGTTTGTCTGTCTCGATTTTGCACACCACACCGTTGCTCCAATTCTCCTTGACACCTCTCAGAAGACTTATTGGGTTTACTGGTTTAAAACTGGTGCCATGAAAAAAAATCATAACTATTTATAGATTTACTATAAAACCCCAAAATGCTGCACTGAGTCATCAGTTATGGTCAGGGAGATTGGGTGGGAGAGGGATGAGAAAAGAGACCTGTGAAGGGTTTTAATAAAAAGAGTAAAAACTGCTATTTATTTTGGGGCTTTTATTGGAGAGATGGGACAGTGGACAGAGTTGGCAGTTGGGGAGGAGTAGGGGAGGTGAGACACTGACAAGGAGTCACAAATCTGATATGAATCCAGCCCCCCCTGCCCTGTGGACAACAGTCCCTGCACATGGAGCACACTGGCTGACCGCCAGGCCAACCACAAGGCTCCTGGCAACCTGTAAACCTCAAATTTAATACAAATAATGCTATTTGTGATTGTCTGAATCACATTAATCTGAGTAAATCTAGCAGAATTTTCAATAAGTCACCATTCTTTTATCTTATTCTATGAATTTTCTTTGGTTTCTTCTTGAAAACATAAGAAACAAAAAGTGAATCCCAGGGGGTAACGTACTCCATCCACTCCTAAAAAACTGTCTGGCTCATTCTGATCTTGTGCATGTTTCTATTACAAAGGTTGTGAAAGTCAGGGTTCAACAAACCTCTAACAATGAGCCTCATCCAGGCACCTTTGAGGGGGCTGTCCCCCACGTAGCTGGCGCTGTAGATGCCCTGATTGGAAAAAGCTGCGTTCTCCACTGTCAGTACAGCAGTGCGGTTTATTATATCTATCCAGTGAGTCATGTAGTAGTAGTTTCCTAAAAGTAAGAACAGAAAAAACATTGATTGCAGAGTCTCAGATATGGCACAAAGAGTTGGTTATTTGCTCAAGAGCCCTGCACACACCCCTGTATGGCTGGCACTGGTGGATGCTCTCCATGTTTGATATCTTACCGTTGTACTTCCATGTCACGTCTCTTTTTTCTGAGCTGACCAGCTGCATGGTGAGGTTAACAGTCTCACCTTTGTTAGCAGTCATAGTGAGGTGAGTTGGGATAAAGTTTGCTGCAAAAATACAGAAATACCATCATTTAAACACCTGCTAAACTGGATTTACTTTTACCAGGTAAAGATGACTGAACGCACCTTTGCCAATGTTGTTGATCATTGTGACCGTCTCCAGTGGGGGAACTTCCTGACAGGATTTGCAGTAGAAGATGCCGATATTATCCAGGTCACGGAAGCCTCTTGCTATGGCCTCTCTGTTCCTGGGTTTGTGAACTTTAAAGTTGGGTTCTCTAGGGAAAACCAGGATCCTGTTGTCTCTCTTGATGTCCAGCACCACCTCGCCTGGGCTGCGCTCTCCGTTGATGCAGGAGATGGAGAAGTGATTGACATTTGTGACCTCGGCTGTGGAGATCATGGTCAGGTCGATCACAGCATCTGTGGAAGAGGATGGAGAGTTTGAAGCTGCACGCTAACACACAAGGGAGTCTTCAGGAGTTTAACTTGATAATTTAATTAGGTTTTCCTACATTATACTTGAGTTCTATTCAATCTCGTTGCATTGATTGTTTCTCTGTGCATCTCTGTCTTTTAATTTCTCCCTCAATCTCACCTTCAAAGGCCAAAGCAGTCCCAGCAGATGACTGTTCAACATAAATCTGGTTCTGCTCGAGGTAAAAGAAAGTTTTTCGAACCATTAAGATGCCAAATGCTGTGCTCATGGTGGATTCATGTTGGATCTTTGTAAATAATATCACAAAGCGTAAAAGTCAAGACCAGCCCTCTTTGTAAAGTGTCTTAACATTTGTTGTTAATTGGAGCATTATAAAAATGGATTTACTTGTTGATAGATTTGTTCCCCGGGGCATTTCTAATCAGGATAGAGACATTTTGAAACAGGGAAAAAAACTTTGGCACTGCAAACATTTTAACAAGATTAAAGCTTTGACCAGTGGAGGGCTCATCAATCTTTCCATGTCTTTTTTTGCATTTCCCAGAAAAAAAACTCCAACCGTTTTTATGGAAGGAGATACTTAAGCCTTTGTTGGCAGTTTGGCATGGAAAATGTGATGCTGGAAGTAGAGTGACCGCCTGATTGATATGGAATATTTACACCCACAAAGTATTCACTTTTATGTTGCAGCCTGATGCTACAGTTGAAAAAAGAAAAAAATTTATCCTCATTAATCTACAGTCAGGACCCAATCATGACAAAGTGAGAACAGAATTTTGGCACATTTATGAAAAATAAAAAGTTGAAACATCACACTGACATAAGTATTCAGTCCCTTTTGCAAAAACACTTGAAATTTCACTTCAGTTTCTCTCATTTCTCTGGATTGTTGCTGAGGTGTTTCTACACCTTGACTGGAGTCTACCTGAGGTAAATTAAACTGACTGGACATGATTTGGAAAGGCACACACCTCTCTATAGAAGGCCTCACAGCTGAGGATGCATATCAGAGCAAAAACCAAGACGAGGTCATAGCAGAGCTCAGAGACAGGATTGTTGCAAGGGACAGATCTGGGGAAGGCTACAAAAACGTTCTGCTGCCCTTACAGGTCACAGGACAACAGTAGCCTCCATAATTCTCAAATGGAAGAAGTTTGGCACAACAAGCACTCTTCGAAAAGCTGGTCAACCTGAGAAATCAGGAAGGAACAGCCTTAATAAAAGAGGTGACCAGGGACCTGATGGTGACTCTGGCTGAGCTGCAGAGATCCTGTGTGGAGATGAGACAAAGTCCCAGAAGGAGAACCGTCACTGGGCTTATGGCAGTGTGGCTACATGGAAGCCTCTCCTCTGTGTAAAAATGAAAGTCCACTCGGTGTTCTCAAAAAAGTCCATGTGAAAGAGTGTCAAGCTATTTTTGGGTCCGATGTTGAAAATTTTTTTTATCTGAGCTTTATCCATTTTGGCCACATTTTAACTCCTTTTCATCACTCTTTTCCCCTCTTCACCCCTTTTTGCGACTTTAAACCCATTTTTGTCACTTTTAACTATTTTTCACTTCTTATGCCAATTTTTGCCAATTTAATCTGAATAACACTCTTTGCTAGGCTCTTTTTGCCACTTTTAACCCCTCTTCACTACTTTATCAGCCTGTTTTTACAATGTTTAAGTCATTTTTGCAACTTTCCACTTATGTTTCACTTCTGTTAACCCATTTTTTTTACTTTTAACCCATTTTACTCTGTTCATTTTTTAGAAGTGGATTTACATGTTTACAGAATGTTTTTTAGCCTTTGAAAAAGACCATATACTACGGCATCAATAAATGAATAAATAACTACAGCATTAAAAGATAAATAAATAGATAAATAAACTGACTTGTATGACTGTTAATCAGGTCAAAACAAAAACAAAATATGATTATCACAGCTTAAAATTCTTTTTTGATCAGGATTTTGCTGACCCCAATGGGCCCCCCGTTTGGCTGGGCCCAGAAAGTTCTCCCCTTCATCCCGCCTTATACCCCGCCGATACCTACCTGACCAAATCACAACACCGATACTTTATTTCAAGCATCTTCAAGTTGAAACTCAGACTTTATGATGTTCATAGACTCCAGACTTCAGTCTCTGACTGTAAAGGATTTTCATCCAAGAAACTAAAACTCTGGTTCTATCTTTATTAACACCTGTCCAATTACATATGAGCTCCTGATAATGGAGGTACTCTGGGTAAAATGGACATAGTTCCTGAATAGTAAATGCCATATTTCTGTGAAAGCACTTAAGTAAAAGGTCAAAGTCTGCCCTCAAGTCACATCTTGATTGCTTTATTTCAGATCCATCTAGAAAGTAAATAGAAACAAAATGACAAATAAATGATTGTGTTGCTGTCCAGATACTTATGGGCGTATTAACTTTTTGTTGGCAGTCTGCTGATTTCTAACAATACAACATTTCAAAAATTGTTAATATTTCCAGACCGTCTCCCTAGCATCCACCACCTGCTTGTTAATGTCAGTGTTTTATTATCTGGTCCAGGGATCATTATCATTTTTTTTTATAAAAACATAAAAAAATAACCCCAACTCTAAACTTTCTGGTAGTTCACACACAACATAGCAGTGATTTCATCCACTGGACCAAATATGACAAAGATTTTGCAGCTTGGGTTAAACTTTAGGACGTCAGACACCAAACACATCAAACATAAAACTGTGATCCCCAAACCTCAACTTATCAAGTAAAGTTCAACATCAAAGCTGATACTAAGTTTGTTATCCTCAAGCAGTTGTCGCTACCAAATATCCTTTAATGGATTGTACTCAAAGTTGGTTTTCTGTCATCCAACATCTCCCTGACACCACTGACAGAGATTGATAATGTGGCAACCTCAGCCCCCCTTCCACAAACTTTTGGTTAAAGAAAACACTTCAGGAATGCACTTATTTTAATAATCTTGCCAAACCTCGATGTTGTTTGCGCAGGATTCCTTCAGACTGGAATTTAAGCCCCAGAACCACAGAACAATAGCAGGAAACATGGATGAGCTCCTTTTCCCCAAGGATTCAGAAATCTACAAGCTACACTCTGAGGGTTTTCATGACTTTGACTAAGTTTGAGGTATGATGAAGATATTGACAATTAAATACTGTTGATAAAGAACGAAGATTTATTATCTGAATAAAAATACCACAAGCCTTGAAAGCAAACGCTCACTTAGAAATATCGCTCCGTTTCAGAGCTCCCCAAAAACTTAAACTTAAAAAGTTCTCACCCGACAAGTGGAGGAATCGTGAAAGAAACAGCCACAAAATCCTCATGATATCTATAATCCTCATTGGGTCAAAGTTATCGCTACCAAACTTGACTTTAAACAGTTGTACATCCACAGACGGTGACGCTGCGTCACGACGAGCGGTGCGCCTTTTTACGCATAACGCGGCGAATCATCCAGAGCTCCGGTTCAGGTGTAAAATCTCTTCGGTAAAGACAGTGGCAGTCCCGTTAGGTTAAAGAGGTGTAATCACGGGCTGTAGCACTGAGCACAAGGCTGGAGCTGCCGTAAATCTGAGCTTTCTCTGGGTGGGAGAGGAAGGAAGAGCGTCATCAGACAGCGGAGGACTGCTGGCGCTCCAGACTCCCCGGTCAAGATAAATTTATTTATGAGTTTAAACTTTGTCACTATTTGTTTCAGTGTAGTGTAAACCACTCTGAATTTGTTTTTGTTTAATAAAAGGGGTTTGTTTTTCTCTCTTTTGTAGCAGTGACATAAGCAATGGGTGACATCCATACAGAAAAAAAACAAACTTTTATTTAAATTTACGCACAGTAGTTATTAAGTGCCTGAAGTCTTCTTTTGATAACCTCTCTGTATTTCTGAAACAGATTATTTTGACTTTATGGCGTGTATTACACCTTTCTTCGATAATCCTTTGAAATATAGTTTTATTCATTTTTGGAGAGTTTAAAGCTCCTGTGAGAGAAACTCTCTTTGTGCCAATAATGACGCCCCCTGTGGACAAAGCAGTTCACCTCTGTGGTGACTTTGCCCTGTGTATGTAAGGTTATCTGACATAAAAACTTACCTTATTATCTTTTCCCTACCTTTATTGAATTCTGCATGAATTGGGAACAAACAAGGACAAGGGAATTACTGTATAACCACTGAAAAAACAAAATCAAACATTAAAATACAGAAGAAACGAGCTTTGCAAACAGATACAATCTGACAAACAGATTTTAACAAAGGTGTTTTTACCATTAGGCAAAGATAGGTAACAGCCTGGTGCGTCAAGCTCGGGGTCGTGACAGTGGGTCCCGGGGCGGATGATTTCAGCACTGCAGCGGAGGAGCAGCTTACTGGTGTCTCCCTATTTCTGAGTTTACTGAACACATTCTTAGTTTTAAGTAAATAGTTGATCATGCTCAGTATTTTTTGTGTTTGCAACTGCACTCAAATTATTTGACCATCATCCCTTGATCTGCAGAGTTTTCCCAGAATGCCTGTGGGCATTAGACATTTTTGCACCATGAGTAAAGTTATCCACTCAGTCAGAAACATCATGCTTGGGGAGCAAACAGATGGAACGCTGAACATAACAGAAGAGGACTTCCTGGTTCAGTGTGCAGCCTTCAGTCACTGCAGCTGGACTAGCATGGTGGCACAGACATTTAAGATGAAGTGGAAATAAGAGAAATTTGTACTTAAACATGTTTTGAGTTGGAATTAAAGTATAGGAAAGTTCCCACACTGTAGTTTAACCTCAAAAAGCTAATGTCACATAAACATGTGAGTAAACTTGAGTTGATATAACCTAAATGGATAAGTACCTGCTACTAAAAATATTATTTTCTCAGTTAAAAAATGTTTACATAGTCATTAGCCTCTAATGCTTGAGTTCTATTACCTTATCTGGTTAGTCAGTGTTAACTCTGCAATTTAAAGGTCACATATTGTACCCTTTAAAGACAAGTTTATATTGGTCAAAGAGGTCTCCAAAACATGCCTGTGACATTTGTTGCTGAAAAAACACTCAAGTATTGGATTCTTGCATGTCTATAAAGTCCTCTGTTTCAGCCCTGCCCAGAACGAGCTGTTTCTGTGTCTGTGGCTTTAAATGTTACTGAGCTATCTGACTCCGCCCCTCTCAGGAAATGGATGTGGCTCTTCTGATCTTCCTCTCAGCTGCCAGCTGAGAGGAAGATCAGAAGAGGAGGGTGACAAACACTTAAAGGCAGGAGGGCCAACCAAACCTTGGGGCGGTGCTAACTCCCCACATGACATCATGAGGGGAAAATCTGAGAACGGCTTGTTTCAGCACACATTTTCTTTGTTGAGTCATACTCAAAATAAATATTTGCACAACTTAAAACTTTGATGTTATCAGATTTTTAAAAAATGTCAGTATTTTTAACCTGCTCATTTTTACAGTGTAGATTTTCATGTCCTGCTCTTCTCTGGCTTTGTTACCTGAAAAATGATGCTCTAAATATTATGTTTATTCTTTGTGTTCGCTTTAAGTTAATGTGTAAGGGCTTTATATTAGCCTTTTTTGTGGGACCTCCAGATTACTAAAACCACCCCTTAGAAATAGATATTAAGAGTCTTTATGTTTGTGCAATCCCAGTCATGCATTTATCTCCCAGTGCAGTAAAAATGTCACTTTGAATCTTTTTTTTATTTTAATTTTTATTGGATTATTATTAGTACTATTTTTTTTTTTTTTAGAAATTTTGCAAAGACATAAATAGATGAATAGATAAATAAATGAAGGAAAAATACATATTATACCTCTGTTTTTAGAGAGACTACATTTGGCAGTGTGCACATCAACAAAAACAAAGCCATTTTCAAAATGGTTCACTCTGGAATCACTTCTCCCAACTATCCATTTGGACTTCTGATACAAGGCAATAAAAAAGTCTGTAAAAAAATCTGTGAACCTGGATTGATTATCGCCTCCAAATTTAAAGCACCTTTTCTTCTGAAATGACCCAGTAGCGTCCTTTTCCCAGTTATGTAAAATATTATTGGCTTATAAACCAAGGACCGGCCTGCAGTTTTTTTTCTATCTTGTGCATCCATTAACATGTACATAATTCTTGAGGATTCAGCTAAAGCAGGGGTCATCCCTATAACATGCTCTGAAGAATAAAATATTTCAGTCATTATAATCATCTACTGTGGGGAGAGAAATATAACTTCTTTACTGTGCTGTAGAGCATCTTATCTGACACCTACCCCCTTAAAGAGATAGTCATTCTTGTTTCTGATGATCTTATTTGCTTTAAGGTCATATAGACACATCAGTATCAGATTTAGTCTGTTCCATAAGCAGTTAAAACTCCTCACAGGGTCTTTAATAATAATCACACTGTCTTGACTTCATGCCAACAATACCACACTCCTTTGTAAATACACATTTACATTGTGTGGCTCAGAGCTACATTCTGAATGCTCAGCGTGTCCAGAGCGCTGACATTGCATTTATTGTTGCCACTGTTTTCATTGTTCTACTCTACAGATAGTATAGGACATCAATTGCAGCAGCAGCTGGTGTCATGTTTTGCCAAATGCAACAGCTTTGTTCTTTCACATCAATGACTTTGTTAAAGTCCCTGCAGCTTTAATGCTCAGCCTCCCATGTTTCCCTCACTGTAACGATCAGTCAGCCCCAGGAAATGATGAACAATATGCTTGTTGTGTCTATTCTGCCCAAATCTTTAAGTGCTGCACTGTCACTCTTTAAAACAACAGCACACGCCTTTTCAGATTTTCTCTGCATGAAAAAAAAAAAAAAGAGCTGTCGAGCTGATTTGATGTTTTCTTTACGTTTCCTCGCAGCTTCGGACAATCGCTTGAAGTTGAGTCAACTTCTTATTGTTTGAGAGTTCCTGTTTTCGATTTCAGGAGCTCTTGTTGCTCTCCTTAGGAGGCAGGAATATTTCACTGTGTTCAGGACATTAGAATAAAATCAATCATGTTTTTCTGAACAAAGTGTGCACAGTGATATCCAACCTTAAAATGCCCAAATCCTTCACCCTATAAATGTCAAAAAGAGCATGAATAACAAGCAGGGAAACATGCTCAGATTAGGAAATGTTATGATAAAGTCAGAAAGAAAACAGAAATAAAAGAGGACATGAAATGGGCATATTCAAGTTAGGATTGTTTGGTCTACAATTCTCTGTGCTTCTTTTTCAACTCTTGGCAAACAAAGAGAGTTGGCGCCGAGCTTTGACTCAGATCTGTATTGTCTCCCTTTGACCTGTTAGTGCGACCTGTGCAGCTCAGAAGCCAGAACTACTTCTTTTTAAAGACCCTCTTATTTCCTCTGCGCACACATCAAAAACATCAGACAGTCATGGACTTAGCAGTGAGATCAGCTCTGTTTGTATATGCACTAGTCCGACTAAAACCATTCTGAATGCATCGTTTATATGGATGCTGAATAAACTGATCAGATCATGGCATTTATCTACATGCATCAAGCTTTTAAAGTAAAAAAAATGGTGTTTCCTCTTGTGCTTCTCTACCCTGTGGAGCTACCCAAGGTTATATTATTTGTCTCCCTTTTGGATTGATGAAAAAAAACATGGTATTTCATACCATATTTATGCAGATGACACACAAATTTACCTGCCAATGAAAAGAAATGATGGCAACTCCCCCTCAACGTCTGCTACACTGTCTTAAAGACATTAAAGACCGGATGGCCTAAGCTTTTAAATTTCAATGAAAACAAAACTGAGCTGATCGTTTTTGGCCCCAGTGGAGCCTGTCAGAAACAGCAGAAGAAGCTGTGCCGTCCTCTTCAAATAGAAGAAAGAAAGGGCTATAATTTGTAACAAACTGATCTATGATGAGTATTAAATCAACACAGTGGACAGCGGCAGGTGTGTGTTATTCTTAACGGATGCATGTCAATGAAGTGTGAGATCCAGTTTTATTAGGACTATAAGTTTTTGGTAAGCAGAGTCACTGACTAATGATTGGTAGTAATGCGGTAACACCAAATCCCCTAGGTATTTAAAAATATACACAGCATTTCTTTACTGTCATAAAGGAGCTGTGTAATGAGAGAAGTTTATAATGAATGCCTTAAAAGTGCTTGTCAGTTTCAATCAGCAGCAACACTGCCTGTGTGTGAAGATGCTGTAGAAGTGATGACAGAACTCCTGTTAATGATGTAGGCTGGATTTATCAACAGAGAAACTGCCAAAAGAAGTACTTTCTATTGTTATGCACCTACTCATGCATCATGCCATGACACTGCAGTATGGTCTAGGGATGGCTACCAAAAACTGATACCAATATGGTCAACACATTTGAAACCTCTACCCAGGGCCACCCCTAAGGGGTCCCAGTTGAATTTGGGGCCCACGGAAGTCATCAAAATCCTGGTCCATTGTAAAGTTAAGCTGTGAAAACTACACTTTATCTTTAACCTGAATAATTACCACTCTTAATAAAGCAACAAAAAATGCATTTTAATCATATTGTAGTTCAATATAACCTTTTTTTTTTTTTTTTAAAGGAAACCCGTTTTCTTAAAATAAAATCCCCTCTTTTTAGTAATGTTAACAATGTGGATGAGTACATTGAACTAAACCACTGGAAAAGTTGTGTTAGACTTCAGCTAAGCTGTGATATGCACACATATCAGGATGCCAGAAAATAAAGTAGAAGAGACTGAGATAATTTTAATGGAAGAATTAAATAATTGTGAAAATAAGCAAAATAAATGAATAAAAAAGGGTTAAAAGTGGAAATTTGGGAAAAGGTGGCGAAAAAAGTGACAGAACTTGACAAAAAATATGGGTTAAAAGTGGCATAATGGGCAAAAAGTTGCAAAAATGCATTAAAAGTCCTTAAAACAGATTAGATAAAATAGACAAAAATGGCAAAATGGGTTAAAAGCGGTCAAAGGGTAAAAAAAGGAAAACTCAGTTAAAAGTGGCAAAAAAGGGACAAAATGGATTAAAAGTGACACAAATTTGCTAAACGTTGCTTAAATTGATTAAAAGTGGTAAACAAGCTATGAAAAAATGGCAGAATGGGTTAAAAGTGACAGAAAAGTGGCAAAATGGTTTAAAAGTTGCCAAGTGGCCAAAAAGTAGAGAAAAAGGATTGATGGAGGCAAAAATAATTGACAAATAAAAGCAACACAACTGGGCAAAAAGTTGGAAAAATTTATAGAAGTGGTAAACATAAGATGGGAAATGAGCTAAAAGGGACAAAAATGGGCAAAAGGTTGGACAAATTGATTAAACATGGTAAACAAAAGATGGAAAAATGGCTAAATTAGCTGAAAGTGGCAAAAAAAAGGGCAAAAATTGGCAAAATGGGTGAAAGTGGCCAAAAATGGCCTAAAAGAGGAGGAAAATGTGTTAATGGTGGAAAAAAAGAATTGGCAACATGGGTTAAAAGCAGCAAATTGGGCAAAAAGTTGCAAAAAATGGTTAAAATGTAACAATAATGGAAAATAAGTTGCAAAGTTGGGTTAAAAGTGTCAAAAAGGTTTTGAAAAAATAGGCAAAAAGTGGCAAAAATGGATGAAATGTGGCAGAAATGGGCACTCTGTGCATCATCAAGGTTTCCATCCAAACTGCTTCTTTATTTACTGACTCAGGATTTGTTTGATCTGTGTTTTTTTTTTCAACTGTTGTATTTCGTGTCTGTAACTGTTAATTGTGCTGCTGCCTGTCTTGGCCAGGACACTATTGTAAACGAGATTATTTATCTCAATGAGGTTTTCCTGGTTAAATAAAATAAATAAATACATACATTATATGCTTATTTATACACATGGTGGTAATATCGTAAACCACAGGTACATTTTGGTGAGGTTTGATGGTATTAAAAATTGGATACAACCCAATCCTATTGCTGACTCTGCCTATGATTCAACTCTGCTGCATGCCTCCTTCATTTGTCCTCTTGCTGTGCACAGCCTCCCTGATGTGAGACAGAGATTTAATTCTCCTCCTCTCTTCCATCTGGGACTTTGGATGTCAGTATTTTTTCTCTTAATTATAAAATGACTCTACATCACGCATTGCAAGTGATATTTTCTCTGCAGTTCTCCCTAACTAAACTGAAAGACTTGTCCTACAGTCAAACATGGGTCAGGGCAGGTCTGCAGGAAGATCTCCAGACATGTGCACAGTTCTCAGTGAAGCATATACCTACAGTCTGTACTGCACTTGCATTAAGCATTATGCAACAAACGACTCTATCACACTTAAAGTGTAACGAGAGAGAAGGAAGAGAGGTGTTGTGTGCTGCAGGCACAGTTTGGTGGAGCCTCTTTAGGAAGCCAAAAGGGAAAAGACTTGAGGCTGGGTCAACACAGATGCTTCAGCCTCAGGCAGCATTAATGCTGTCAGCAGCCAGAAACCAGGAGGGGACGGTTTAGAGTGGGTGTGTGTTTTTGTACAAACATGTGTGTTGGTTCATTTGAGCACAAGGAAAGTAAAAGGCTCTAAGTACACATGTGAATTGTATCATAAAGTAGAGCATGTTTATGTGGAGGAAGCCATTCTAGTAGGGTGGAGGTCACTGAGTGCTCCACAGACATTAGCCATTGTATCCAACAGTCTTTGTTGCTTTATAGTAATTATGAACTCTGTTTGTTGATAAAGAGACGGCGGCTCGCTCTATGACACTCACAGACTCAGATAAGACTCAGCGTGTCTCCTGGTCCAGCTCAAGAAGCACAATAGTGCTTCCCAAGGCAGGACAAGAGTGCATCAAACAATGCAGATCTGGAACAATCTTCAGCTGGCACACTTCAGTGTGGGGTCAGAATGGAGAGGAAGAAGAAGCCATGAGAAGAGAATGGGTCACTCTTTGAGGTCTTGGAATATCTTTTATTAAATGCATTTGTGGCCGCCAGATAGGCGGACACAAATGCACACCCAATGCACAGAAGCTGTAGTCCTCAAAGTGGACAGCATGGGTTCAACTCTGTCCCTTGTCATTCCTCCCTCTTACCCCCTACATGATGCTATCCACTATCTGTCTTTACTGTGAATGCATAGAAGTCCCCTCCTAATTAAAACAATGTATTCGTGGTACCAAAAGTTAATACAATTAAATATCCAAAGAAGAAATACTGCTCTTGACACTCTTAATAATATTGTCATTGCATAGTAAAAGCACAGATTTCTTTTGGCAGTCTCCTCTGTAGCAGCAAACACAGTTGTCCAAGCAGTGGTTAGAAATTGGCAGCCTCACGTCATCCATCTCAGGTTTGTGTGGGTAATGCTGATCAGACAGTGTCCACGGTGCGAGGGGTCCATCAGGATTCTGGAGGCCCGCTTGTGGAAATGACTCTGGTAGATGTCTTTAAGGGAAGGGAGAGGAGAGCCAAAAACCTCCTCTAGTCTTACTGGAGACGGGTGTCCGTTGCAAGCTACTAGCTCCACGGCTAGGTCCAGAATTTCTTCATGCAGCCAGGTCTCTGGTATTATCAAGACACAGTCGTCAAAGCAGAGGTAAGAAATCTGCATCCTTATGTCATATTCATCTTAGTGAAGGAGCAGGCATTTGCGAAAAAAAAAGATGCTTGGTATGGCAGGTTTGTGTGGGACCACTCTTAACCTAGCCTGCAGCCTGGCTCGTTTAACCCGCTTTCGCCTTCTCGCACAACGCCATCTCAGCCTCCTCCTCACCTGGCTGTAGGTGTCATGCTGTCTCCGTGTCCTCATCTTTTCAGTCTCCAAGCACCCCAATCTCTGGATAATCTCCGTTGGGAAAGATGCAAACTCCACAGGTACGCTTTCTTTGCAGTAGTCAAAGAAGCAGTCTCTTATACACAGAATGTCAGGTCTGGTATGAGTGTAGGGATTTGTTTTGCTGCTAGTGATGGAGCACCGGGCCGCTGCATCAGTACGTGCCAACACCATGCTTCCAGTATTCAGTAGCCTCCTGTTGATCAGGTGGTGTTCCGTGGTAGTTACTGGCACTTGTTAGCTTTGAAGCTAGCCAGGAGTTGTAGTTGAGACTGAAGTCTTCTTTTTCATCTATTTTGTGTTTTTCTTGCTGGAAATTTCCCGTTCTTTCTCTCAAAGGTGTCCTGGACTATCCATCTTCTTGTCTGGGCTGAAAGTTAAGCCAATGATGCATTTTTTTCTTTTGAGATATTGTGGGGCTATTTGCCTTTATTCCAACAGGACAACAGCACAGGGAGAGAGGATGAGGGAAGACATACATGTAACAGTTCAGAGACTGGGAATGGATCCTGTGACCATGGGTCTATCCACTGAGCCAAACCAGCACCCTGATGCTTTGATAACAAAACTTCTGTCTGCATATTGCTTTTTACCCTGTGACTGTTTCTCTTCTGCATAGACAATTGTGCATAAATGAACATTTTCTGTCACATTAACTCTTGCTTAAATTGTGGAGTTCTTGGTAACAGTGGGCTCCCATAATCAGCCCTCTGTGTGATGAACTGTCACAGTTGACATAATTGTTTATCCTATCCTCCTAACAGTTTACAGTGCCTCCAGTGCCACTGGTAAGCACAGCTTTTGACAAACTCCACTGAGAAGAGTCATAGTGGTTTACTCCTGAGTGTGTGAAAATACAGCCTACATCGTGTCAAACAGTAAATCCACAGCAGCACACTCCCGGCAGTGTTTTACTTGTTTCTGACATTTTGTTGTGGTTGTCGTGGAGGTGGTGATGGCCAAACTGGGGGTGTCTGGAAGCAAGACTGGTGTAGAGGCGGGAGGTCTCTGAGACTTTGTGAGAAAGTTTGTATTAAATTCCCATTTCCTCTCATTGTGTGGCGAGCTGGCCTGGCTCCACACGCACTGATCCTGCTGAGCCCTGGGAGACTAAGCAAGGGTGTCACTCACACCTCTCAGGACCCCTAAATTACCCCGCTAGAACTGTTACAAACCCCCGGCCCGGTCTGCCCCCTAAAGTGTGATAGAGACCCTCCCTAAGAATCATGGAGACCTAGAGACACGAACTGTGCACACTTGATTAACATGAGTGTGTTAGAAAAGTGCTTTAAGCTGAATGCCGGAGTTGCTGAAACACACAAACACAGATTTTAAGATAGAGCATGAGTGTGTGTGATGGAATTAAAGGAGGCCTGTTCAAGAAAGTCGGATTTCCCTCAAGATAAAGTGCTCAGAGCCCTGATAACTCCACTATTATTTCATGTGTTTTATCTGTTTTTAGTGGCAAGAAGCTTCCTAAGACTCCTCGATGACAAACTGACAGGACAGCAGGCGAAAACTCCAGTTTAAGAGTGTTCTTCCAAAAACTATGGCCTTATAGGCTGTCAGGGAGAGCTTCTTATCTTTACCATTGGGCAACACCTAAGGGTTAAGGGAGTCGGGTGCTGGTGTGATTGCACAGTAATGCTGTTGATCATTTTTGTAACTTTTGGAGTAATGCGGAAGATTTTAAAAGACGTGATAAAAGAGGCCCAAAGTGATGCCTTTCAACGGTTTTCCACCAGTGCTGTCTGTAAAGTGGAGTCAGTTATTAGAAAGTCATTCATCAAAAATGTTATTAAAGGGGCTTAATAAATTAAAGTTAAATAACATTAAATACAAAGTGAAACTAAATGTATTAACAACATGTCATTGTTTTTAAGGATGCACCAATGTTCAGGTTAAACATCAGTATTGGTAAACGTTGGCCCAGCTGGTGCATATTTGGTCCTTCTGAAAATATTTTGGCATGCACCAATAGCAGTCAAAGTGTATCTTAAAGCAGGAATATGAAGTACAGGCTGATTGGGGGGGGGGGGGGGGTTATTAGGTAGAAGAAGTCACTTGTTGGAGGAGTCTTAGGGTGGTCGAAATTACAGACCTGGGCCTGATTCTTAGCACACTTGACCCCAAAGTTCAATTGATCAGCAGTGTTGGATGTAACGTGTTACAAAGTAATCAGTTAGAGTACTCAGAATACTTTTTTGTTGTAACAAGCAATATAATGCGTTAGTTTCAATTCAAGTAATCCTGTTATTAGTTACATTTTCATAAAAGTATTCCATTTCTGAAAGAAAAATTCCAAATTTCCTCTCTCCTCTGTGGATTCAAAAAGAGAAAAAGAAAAAAGGGAAGCTCCTTGAAGCATCTGCTCTATCTGTCCTTCTTTCTTCCTGTAGTCAGGTTAGCACGTAGCGCCATGCCAGCTGAAGGTAGACATTCTGTGCCTTTATGTGCGCATTATCTTGTTGAGCCAGCGAGATGACAGAGAGGACAGCAAGACACTGTGGAATTATCCCCATTATGATGGATTTTTGGATAAAAGCGACAAGAACAGCATCCTGGTGGAACGTAAGTTTAAAAGCTCCATTTGCTTCCATTGAATCAGCTGTGCAGCTGTTCCAGTTACGCGCTGTTATTACGCACAGTGATTCTGTCTGCATCTGATCAGCTTGTTTTCTGATTGTGAGCATGTTAAAAAGCTGTAAAGGTTTTCCTGTCTGTTAGTAGTGATCTCAGGCTGCAGAGATACCGATTATGGGCTGTAAATTACGCTGTACATTGGCATTAGAGTCTGCATATTCAAATGCAGACGTGCGGTTGTTATCTGTCATTTTTACAACCTCTGAGTGGAACAAGTGGCTAAAGGGTTTTAATATTTAGTGACACAAAAGTACTCTAATGTGTTAGTTTTAGAAGTAGGTAATGCAATAACATAACTTTTCTCAGTATGTCATGCAGTTATCTAACGAGTTAGTTTTAAAAGTAAGGCTACCCAACACTGTTGATCAGTGTGAACACAAGCATACTTTACTCAGGCACTGTCCTGTTATTCAGGAGATGTGCCCAAGTATAGGGTGCTCGTCAGCAAATAAAGCTAAAAAGGTAATATAACAGTGCAGTGAAAATGTTTCCTGATATTTTATTTTTATGCATATCTATCACACTTAAATGTTTCAGATCAACAAACACATTTTTGATATTAATCATAAATAACCCAAGAATATTTCCCAATAGTCTTGGGGATCATCAACATGGGCGTTAGCTCCATTGTATACAGATGGGACAAGTCCCATCCACTTTTAAAATCCACCATTCACTTTGGCTGGGTTACAACATGGTCACACCTTTTTGTCCATCCTGTGCTTTTTCCAGAGTGCTTTCTTGCCAATAGAATAACTAAATCAATCAAGTGCCACGCCACATTTTTACTGCTACCTTGTCATCCATTCCACTTTTCCACTGAGAGCTAGCCCCCTCTAGAGAAAACCTTTGCCTGCATAAGCCTAGATGACACCAGCATGCAGCAGAAACACACGGAGCACAGCACAGTTACCAGGGCCTTAAAGTGTCACCACAAGTCTGAGATTTATTTAAATGTTGTTAATGAGCTCAACTGCTGTTTACTTATCAAAGAGCTAAGGCTGACATCAGCAGGACAGTGGAGAGATGAGCAGGGAGGCTCAAAGACTAACAATAGTAAACTGATCATAAGACAAACAATCAGCTGGTTTGAAATGTTTCATTTAAAAAGTAGAGGGCTTTTGAAGATGAGAACATAAGATATTATGACTGCAAATCACAGACCCAGACCTCTACGTCTATGTGGCCCTCTGCTTTACTGATTGGTAATTTGTCTAGATGGTCGTGCTATTATCTCAATCTGAACATAAAATATGTAACAGTTTGCACAGAATTATCAGGTTGCATTATGATGACCTTGACGTTAACCGTACATTTGAATGTTTTGTAGGTAAACACCTGGAAGGTTGCAGCTCTGAAGGATGATTCAGGACATGAACAGCTGGCCGACATAAAGAGAGGAGTGTGTTCACTTCAAGACAAATGGGATGTTGGTCCCCAACCTTTGTCATATGTTATTTCCTTTTCTCTCCCATACTTCCTGTCACTTTCCACTGTAGACTTTCTCACAGAGAGGGACTGCCATTTAAGTAACCTTCAGGGAAACTTGTCACCAACAGATGGTTCCACATATTGGATGATGGGAAGTGGTATGACAGGGAACCAAAATATGTAAAACCAGAATGTAACCCTCCACAGTCTGAGCGGTTGAAAAGACATAGAGACGGGATCTAGGACTACTGTCATATAAGGTTCATTTGGAGCTCTTTTTACATTACAGTAGGAGTAAATGTGTGAAGACATCTTCGGTGTAAATGACTCCCATGACAGTTCACCAACTCAAATGTCAGAAAGACCACACGCCTTGACTGGTTAGAGCCATGAGTAATGAGGCTGAGAAAACGACCAGAGTGTACCTACCTGTCCTGACAAAAATACTGCCGCTACTCAGAAGACCAGTAGATCACTCTGTGACATTTATGTGTTTACTTCAGAGCATACTAATGGAAAAATTTAAACCTCAAAGAATTGAACTATGACCTGAGTGAAACATAAAATACTGCTGTTTGTGGTTAATTAAACTGAAATGTGTGTTGATATTTTAACACATGAACTACTGTTTGTTGATGTGTGCAGTTGGGAAACAGAACCAGCTTTTAATGAATCCAGCAAGATGTCTCTGCATTGGCTCTTATGGAGTGCCTGCACCCTCAAAACCTTTGAGCTAAAAAAGGCCTCATAACAGCCAAATATGGGAAATTGAGCTTAAACGAAAGCTTTTAAATTGCCCAAGGCTAGACGATCAGTGCCTTGAGTAATCAAAGGCAGTTTAGAAAGTGAAGTTTTAAAGAGTTTCTAAAAAGGACATACTGTGCAGAACTTTCAAGCATGTTTGGACCAAAAACTGAGGATAAAGTAAGATATAGATGTGGGGATTGGTGCAACCCCGGTTGTGCTCTGGATGTCCTTGCACAACACCAGGGGCGTGAGAAAATAATCTGTTAAAAAGATGACAATGTCGACACCTTCAGGGTGCGGAAGACGTGGATGAAGCAAGTAAGCACGGCCTAGGGTATTGTCCAAGTGGGTAGTAAGGTTCCCACAAGCCCCTGGTTGTGCTGTAGATTTCCCAAGGGCCCGAAAACTGCCAGCAGTCTTCAGGCATATCACAACAATAATATTAGTATGTTTTTCTATGTAATGTTTAGAAAGACAGAAAAAAATAAAGGAGGTGAGGTGAGGTGTGTGAAAAACATCCCTGTAAAGTTGTTCACTGCACGGCGATTAAGTTGTTAGCACTGTCACCTCACAGTAAGAAGACTCTTAGTTGAAACCCAGGTCAGACTGGGCCTTTCTGTGAGGAGTTTGTATGTTCTACAAATACGTAGAACCAATGAAAACTGGTGTTGGCTCAAAGCCACTTGCAACCCCAAAGGTGACGAGCAGTATCCACAATGGTCGTGGTCGCAGCAGGCTAAGAAAGTCAACCCAAACATCCCCCTCCCTAACAACATTTTCCAGTTCTTCCTGGAGAATTCAGAGGTGTTCAAAGTCCAGATACGATATATTATCCCTCCAGAGAGTCTTTGGTTTACCCCGAGATCTCCTCCCTGTTGGACACGCCCGGAAGACCTCCACAGGGATGAAACCGACAAGCATCCTAATCAGACGCCCAAGCCACCTCATTTGGCTCCTTTCGACAAGACGGAGCAGCAGCTCTACTTTGAGCTCCATCCGGATGTCTGAGCACCTCACCCTCAAGGTGAGGGTTGGAATGAAGATCAATCAGTAAATTGAGAGCTTTGCCTGCTGGGTCAGCTCTCAATGCAGCGGTTGCACAAATCCACCTGCCCTCACTCGTGAACAAGACCCTGAGATACTTGCAGTCCTTAACTTGAGGCAAGGGCTCACTTCTCACCTGGAGGGAGCAATCTGCTGTTTTTCGTTAGGGAACCATGTCCTTGGAGGACTTGGATCCTCATCCCAACACTCAGCGACAATCGGCTCCAATGCCTGCAGGAGGTCCCGGGCTGAAGAAGCCAACAAAAACCAACAAGTAAAATGCAATTTTTTTTTTCTTACCACAAATCTGGCTGTACAAGAGACATTTTTGATACCAACCTTTTCCCTAAAAAAGTTGTCTGTGTCCTTTATTCAGTTTTCAGTCCTGTAAGCTCCTACAAGGTAGTTGAGCTGTCATGTTACAGTAACAACAGCAAGAACAGTTTAGATGTACTGCTCCAACCAATTAGCCCAATGCATGCTGCCTTTGCTGGTCATTTGTCTTTATCTGAGGATATTTCAACCAAATCTTTACTTCAAAAGCCTTATCTAATTTACTGTTTCAGCACGTGTTTCCCCCAACGCTCTTTTAACATTTATGAAGCAACAAGTTCCAAAACCATCACTTCCTGTCCATTCATCAGTGCCACACTGGAAAAAAAGATCAAAACATGCCCTTGAATTGAGGTGCAGTCACCCCCCACAGACCCATCTCTTTCAGTCTGCCTCCTGGGGTGAGGTTGGGGCAGTGGAAATGAGGACAGGGTGATGTGGGTCCATCACCAGACACAGAGCAGAGTGACCCTCCAATCAGACACCAAACAAAGCCAACATGTAGCTGGGGATGTTGATGTTGTAACCTCCACTGACCTCTCACAGGTAGATGTACTGTACACACACAGACACACACCTCATTACTGGTGTTATGGAAAACCTCTGGACCAGACTGAGGAAGTCCTAATCATAACAGTGTGTAGACAACGGCTAGTGTAGCGAGGAAAAAAGTCCTGAAGTTTCTTCTGGTGCAGGATTATATGGCGTAACATGTTATCAGTCAGTCAAAGACACAATGAGACAGTCAACAGACCGTGGTGAAATTTTCTGGATCAAGAGAAATGACTTAAGTAGTTATTTTTCAGATTTATGTCATATTTAAACCAGTCCACTGGGTTTTTAGCTAGGGCTCCAAAACAATAAGAAGTAAAAAGCATCCTTAATTTCAGTCCCGTTGGTCAAAGTTTTGTTGTAGTTCAGGTAAAAAAGTGGACCTAGTAACAGTGATGTCACCTAACGTTCTGTAGATTCAAATTCTAAGCTTTGGAGTCAAAGGTGACTATGTTTGGACAACAGAGGGCTGGTGCACATCAAAATCTCTCTATCATAAACAATATATGATAACTTTAGGAGACACATAGTTCAAATGTACAGCTAGGGCAGTGCCTTGAATCTGCATTCTTTGCAGACTGCCTAGCAACCTCAACAGCTGATGATTGTCACATAACATTTATTTCAAAGATAATTTGAAGTTCCAAGGTTCTTTTAAAAATAATTGACAGTTATTTGATTGAGTTGAATTACTTAAATGATGTATTACGTTCATGCTTTACACCTTGGTTATCATCTGGTGGGTCAGGACCAAAGGGGGGTCCCAAAGCCATTTCAAGTAGGTTGCAAATCAGTGCCTGGAGAAAAATATGTGTAAAAAAAGTCTACAGTGTGCTTTTATTTTTGAAGGACACATCTCACTCACTTTGTTTTGACACATCTGTGCTTACATGTCAGGTCTAAACTGCCCCATTTTTCCACTCAAACATCTGGTCATAGTTGAAATTTGGTCAAAATGTGTTGTTAAGGGGGTAGTGGTGGGTCCTGACTGCAGACCAGTTGAGAACCTCTGCTTTATAGTCAACAAGCTAATCTGACCTGGCACCCAATGAATCTTGGGAGATGTATGGAGGTACCTGGTAGCCTCATTTGAAGGAGCATTTGAATTTGGACAGTGTTGGCACACCATTGTAAAGGAATCAGTCTTCAAATAGCCCCTCTCAAGGGTGCAGCTCCTGATATGGACGTAATTAATAGATCAGATATCTGACTGATGGCGCTGATCCAAGTGACTGATCCAAATCCATCCTACAGTCTGCGGTAGACCATGAACACACCGCAGTCTAACACCAGACAGTCTGTGTGTAACTGAGCTAGTATTAGTTATCAATGTTTTTAGCGGTATAATTACCTAGTTAATTAAACGTAAATCTATATTTAGAATAGTAAAAACTAGTCTAAAGATGAGAGAACACAAAGAAGACTGGGTGTGACGTTAGCCTCATAATACTCTCTACGGCGTGGCTAGCATTGAAAGCTAGCGCCGCCCGCCTTCGTTCTTCTTTGCGGATTAATATCATGCTTTGATATTTGGCCTCTTTTCACTTCGAGTGAGTAGTCATAGTGACCATAAAGCATGCCCACCAGTACTGATCTGGCATTAACACACCTAAACCAATATCAAGGCTGCAGGAATAACACGGCCATCCTCCACTTTAAAGCTACAGAATTAAAGCCATCAGTCAACCATAATCCCATAACTAGGACCCAGATTTACAGAAGGAAATCCCTCGGTGTATGAGTATAAACTTGTTAGTAGAATGCCTATAAGTTAATAAATCAACTGAAAAGTTTAAAAAAATTGCAAAGCCAGATTCCATTTGTGTGCCTCAGGGGTCAGTTACTGGGCCATTGTGTTAACTCTTTAAATACACATCACTGATCAAATGTTATTAATGCAAATCTTAATTTCTACGCAGATGACACCATCATGTTCTGTTCAGCACCACCACAGACCAAGCTTTTACCTATCTACAGCTAGCTTTTAACATGGTTCAGCAGATTTTTTATAATGTAAAACTTAAATTCCTTAATCATAACACCAAAACCTGCCTTCAATCTCCACTTCTCAGGGTACACAGCTTGTTTAAAGTTGCGGTTATCTTGGCATTCTAATCAATGAATCTCTCTCCTTTACCCTTCACATTCAGTAGCAACTGGTTCAAAGGTTAAAAATGAAACTGAGATTTTTAATTTAAAAATGCATTTATTTTGAAACCAAAAAGAGACTGGTCTCTGCCACTTCTATGTCTGTTCTGGAAAGATATTATTGTGTATATTGTGAATAGTGATAGCATTGCTGAAATGCTCTTTTACAATAAAAATACAAACACAAATCAAAAAATCCACATGCTTTGCAAACACTTTTAAAATGCTGATTGAATTAAGAAAATATTAGTAAAAAATTAAATATTTAGGATTTTTTAGATTATCAATGACTTGTCTAAGTAACTTTTATATTATCTCTGAATTGATGTCTTGTGCAGCACCTTGTTTTGCCTTGCTGCTGAAATAGGCTGTATAAATTAACTAGCCTGGCCTTTATTTTCATTTTTGGTCTAAAGAAGCCTAAGATGGAACAGCTGTCTCTGTCTACTGCTGTTTCCATGTAATTTAATGCTGCGAATCCTAATTACAGAAATAGAATATCTCTCCCATCTGAACATGGGTATTTAGGAAATGGTGCAAAGGGAGTGGTACTGAATCGAGCCAACATGTCTCTGGAATATTAGAGGCGTTTTTTTAAGGAAGTTGAATAACACCCTGAGAGCGCTGAAAGGCAGAAAATGCAGAGAGAAGAGATTTTGTGCAAATGTGCTTTGAGATCGGAGACCCAGAGGTCCTGGAATTCAACAAGGTGTAACCTGGGGAAATGATGTGAGATGATAAGTCAAAATGATAGAGTGAGAGAGGGGAAAGCTTGAGGAGAAAGTTAACTGAGACAGAGAGCGAGAAGAGAGATGGATGAGCTGTTGTTGCTTGTCCAAAGTGTCCAGAGAACTTGAGCCAGATTCAGGAAGAGGGACTGCTGCTGGAGGCTGATATGTGTGTGAAGGAAGTGGAGGGAGCGCAGGGGCAGGAATCACCCTGCAGGCAGGAAAAGGCCTGTGGAGGTGGTGGCGGGGGTGGAGGTGGTGGAGGTGGGGGGTCTCGGCTCCTGTCTGATAGCTTTTTGCTCAACAGACAAACACACACAGACTCACACATGCAGACACACAGTTTTGGAGTCCATGTAGGTTTTTCGTTCCCATCGGCGAGGGAGTAGGAGGAGGGACGTAGAAAAAGACAGAGCTGGTGCCAAAGCATGCATGCTGGCACTTAGTGAGGAAGCTGGTTTAAACATTTTCTGACATGCAACAGAGCTTCTCTGCACACCATCCTCTGACAAGTGCAACCAACTGTTCTTAGTTTTGGTGAGTAAGTGTGGATGATGATGCACAAAGACCTATGTTTAAGAGAATTACTGCCCAGGCCTTTGGCCTTTTTAGTTTCTGCAGTGTGATGCATTTACAGGTCAATGCCAAAAAGTTAGAAGAGTAAGGTTTGTGTTGCAAACTTTTGAAAATAGCACCATTTCAGCCATTGTTAATTTTGCAGTTAACATTGTTAACTGCCAGGATGCAGTTCCTCTGAAAATGGTGACCTTACACGGATGTGCATCACAGTTCCATTCAGTGACAAACTGGCCATCTAGACTTTGGGCAAATGCCAGAAAGGTTCACACATCTATGGGCTGTTTCAGCCAATCAGCAATTCTAGTGATCAAAGAAAACAGATCAAATGCTTTCACATTTGAGGCCCGGGCCAAGATCCAAGTCCACCTTAGCAAAATGTCTGGTTCTGTTTGGTCAGTGTGTCACAGTGTTAATTTTGGCACCAATTCAAATTTAGTCACAGTCTCAGTCTTAACATTAAATTGCCTTTCAGTTGAAGCCACATTTTAGTTATTTTCTAACCTTGCAAAGCAGATGGATTGGCTAGATTCCATGTCTGTCATCAGGCAAATCCATCTAGCAAAGCTCCACTCTGAAATAACTGTATGAGGTCTAAAAAGCAGACCTAACCAACCAGCATCCTTGAAGGAGGTAGATATGGGCATGGTTTAGTTATACTGGGAGAGGGTAAGAGGGCTGCCGCAGGTGAAGCATTAAACTTGGATAGAGCTGTAGTTATAGCAGCAGTTTATTAGTGCTAAACCACATTTCTTTCATAATTAAGAGCAAATAACTGCTTTGAAAGCTTTAATGACAGAAACTATATTTTTGCTCTTCAGCATGAGTTTGGTTGTACTGTAAGCTGACATACAGCAGCTGCTGCTGGTGTCGCGATTAGCTCGGACGTAGCTTTAGAATAATGACAGTTTTATCAGAGCTGGGCCACATTTATTTGTTATTAGAACAAGAGAAAAGAGCCACATCTAAAGCTTCTCTTGGCAGAGAAGATATCTCAGCACTTCTCCCAACCAGCCCCAGCATGAGTTTTATCCACCGACAAGCTCCTCTGTTCATAAACTATGGCAGCGAGTGTCTGTTAGGCTCAAGTAACAACTTGAGCTGTGCATGCCTACGGCCACATTTTGTCTTGTTGCTCTGATTGTCTCGTAATGCATGTGAAAAACAGAACATTCATCCAATCCCCTTTTGAAAATCTAGTGAAAAGTTCTGCCCTTCATAAACGCTTTGATAGGAAGTTTTCCCAAATGGATGTGGATATATGAAACAGTCTATCCGGTGTGCCAGGTTAATCATTTTCACTTTTTCTAATTTAGTCCAGTTTCAGTCAACTAAACGTCCTCACAATTTAATCTTGACACTTCAGGTCTGGTATGGGAGCATATGCTGGTTTGTTACTTCACTCTGGCCATCAGTCCACATCCAGGTCTCTCAAGGGTATAATAAGACCAGAAGGACTGCAGATGTACCATTTAGTTTGGATGTAGACTTATGGTCAAGGCATTTATTTTCTTTGGACTAATAATTCATGTAAATGTACTAAAGTCATATTAATGCACCATCAGTACTTTAATGTAAAATACTGACATTCATTATGTGCACAGAGGAGAAATATCATGGATTTTGAACTTCTAACAGTCCAGCACTAACATTCTAGTCTAGTTCTGGTCTCCTTGTTGAAGACTAAACTTACTTTTGTCAGTTTTAATCACCACAGATCTATTTTTAGTCAGTCTCAGTCTACTGTAGTCTTCTTCTTAGAAAAAAAGATGGGCAGTTGTTGTTCTCGGTGGTGGTAAATGAGCATCAGATTTTGCTGTAAAAGCCATTATAAGCTCAACAGCTTCTGCAGCACAAACACAGCCCTTTAATCTGCCATTGTTGCTTTGGCTGGACCCGTGCATGCTGTTTAAGTGGGCTAAGCTATGTATGATGTAATCATTTCAGGAAAGATGCAGTTGGCTGTCCACACAGAGATGAAATAATAGGTCTTTACAGATTTGTTTACTCTGGGACCTGGTTTTAAAAAGCAGCGTCTAAAGCCTCCCAAAACGCCATTTCCATGTGGATGAAATGCTGATACGACAAAAAACGTTTGCGTATACTCCTGAATTCATCTCTGTTTGGATGGGGCCTTAAATATGATTTAAAAACCCCTGTATAGATGCCAGCATGACACATAAACAACTGTTGCTCAGTTGATGACCTGAGTGGTTGCTTCTTCTTTCTTATTCTTGGTGGATTTGCAAACTAGCTGCATGCATACCATCACCTGCTGTTTCAGGAACAATCATGCCAGGAAGTGGTAGGAAACAATTGTGCCTAATGTGAAAGCGTCCAAGTTTACCATGGAATTATGGCCAGGACTTCCATAGTTTCATCTTTTTCACTGTAGTTGCTCTGCTTTTTTTAATCTTTCTGCATCTTCCTCCTCTCTTTAACTGCACCTTTCTCTTCCCTCTTTCTGTATCTCCATTTGTGTTGGGATACCAACACAGCTTCAGATGGCTGTTCGAGATTCCTGCCAAAAAAGTTGATGCTCTCTCAGCTTGGCGTGCCATGACACCTATTACTATCTCACATATGGTAGTAGATTGAAGAGGATGTTACAGTTCTTAGGCTGTAAAAAATTGGCACATTTAGAGATACTGCCAGCTTTTCTTTTTTCTATTAGATTCGGTTGCTACTCTGTGGAGTTATGTTCTCATCTTTACTGTTTTAGAGATTTAGAGCAGCTAGCCTAGTGAAACCAGCTATCCAAGCTTATACCTGCAGAGTCATACCTGCTTTTTTTTGCATGGAGATTCTTTAAGAACACTCTTTTTGGTAACAGTATTGCTTCATGTATATATTTAGGAGCATGAACAAAAAGTATGTGCTATAACTGTACAGGTTTCTTATTCCTGGATTGCTCTCGACAGCACTGGAGAATAAAAAAGCTGTTCTTCTCAGCCTTCTTGTGGCTTCCATCCAACAACCTACTACCTACCAACCCAGCAGCCAACAGCAAAATATGAGCACAGGTTTAAAGCTGAATCTTGTGCACCCCTTAAAAAAAAATCCCTGCTGTACATAGACCGGTACCCTGCAAAGAGAGCTGCAGATAGCGATCTCCTCTGCAGGCCAAACCTTAAAAGGTAGCAGTAGTAAGGCTTGTCATATCACCAACATGTGAGACATTTCAAACACAAATTCCTCTGAGCTGAATCCTGCAGCACGCTCACTTTTTGCATAAATATTCCAGCAGAATTCACAGAGGGATTAGAAAAATTCGCAGTTGGATCTTATTAAAAATGTGTTGACTTTTACATAAATCTCCCAAAGTTAGGAGCTCTAGATAATCCAGTAAAGGCATCACACAGGGAGTCAACACAGGGCGTGTTTGTGTGCTTATGTGAGCATTTTTCTGGTTTATCAGTCAGCAAACTGTCGAAGCATGCTAGCATGACCACGACATCCAAAACAAACACTATGGTGAGAAAAAATACTGATTAACAAGCCATTTGGATAAATCATTTCCTCCCACTTTGGCCTTTAAACATTGACCTGATTGTTGTTGAGGGAAGGCAGGCTTCCAGCTTTTAAGATGCATAAGTTGGTGAGGTGAACTGCCATGAAGGGAATAAGAGGAAGAAAAATAAACTTTCCCAATCAATCAAAGGCAGAATTTGCTTGTCTTATGCTGGATCCACTTCTTCTGTAGTGTTACACCTTCAAAAGGTGGCACAAGCTCAAGCCAAACAAACACAGGCTGATACATTCCCTGTGTATAAGAGTGTAATGTTACTCCTCTGAGACTTTTACATTAGATTAAATGAGAGAAAACTTGAATAGCCTTCAATTCAAACTGGGTTATCAGCTGTAAACAGAATATGCAGGAGAATAAAGGAAAGGGGACTAGTTATGTATGCAGAAGCACACCTTGATTAATAAAATTAAAGTCCAGACATACCACATTTCATGCAGTCGTTACAATTAAAGGCCACTTAGAGAATAACGCCCGATCTGAATAAAACTGCAGCTGTTTTGTTAACAGATTCAAAGCAGATGTGAGGGGAGCCTCACTGACATTATCACATTTCCAGATGGTGGCCACATATGGACCCACAATCTCACAAAAATGCGAACAATGTGAGATCATTACCTTGTAAAATTCACACTCAGGTGGCTGATAATCACAGCGGGGGATTTCAGAAAGAAAAAAAAGTGACAATGGTTTCAGTCTGCTGTGGATCGCCTCTTAGTGATGCTTAATGCACACTCTTAGGCTTGTTTGTCCCACAGATCTTCTTTAGAGTGGCCATTGTTTTGTACAGTGTGACACGTGTTGTTATTTCCCTTTTCTTAAGAGAATGAGAGTGGGCTTCCCATCTTCCCCACACAGGGGGCCTTGATCTCAGACGCCCACCACTGAACTGAGAGGACAAACGGTAAACATCCCAAGGTAGGAAAGATGGGAAAGTCCCCGATGTCCTCTAAAAGTCCAGCTCTACATTATCACTGATGATTTTGACCTTGGTTATGTCTGCTGGAAAAGGCAGAGGACATCACCAGCACAACAATGATTATATCATTATCCCCACAGTTTAACTGTGAAGAGCTGTGTATGCATAAGGTCCCGATCCCACAAAGATTTATCGTGCCCATATGTCTTGGATGTTTATTTTTTGTCTTTTAATGACTGTACAGTCCAAATGTTGATTTTTCTATGCATAATTTTCAGAATTTCACTTTAATTTCCTGCACAAAACCGGATGACAAATGTGGAAAAGTTGTCTAATGCAGTGGTTCTCTAAAACCTTGGGGTCGGGACCACCTTGGGGGTCGCAAGACACTGTGAGAGGGGGTCTCCAGATTCTCTAAAAAAAAAAAAAAAAAAGATTTTTTTTTAAATTACACTGTTGCCACTTTACACCAATTTAGCCAAATTTTAACCCATTTCCATCATTTCTACCCACCACCTTGAACACTTTTTTGCCATTTAAAAATATATTTTGGCATGTTTTCTTCCTGTTTTTGCCCCTTCTAAACCAATTCTCACCACTTAAGCCTAATGTTGCCTCTGTTGACCCATTACTGCCACTTTAACACCATTTTACCACTTTTTACACTCAATTTTTCCCATTTAAGCCACATTTAAGATAAGACATGGTATTCCTTTAGCTATTAGTCCCACAAGTGGAAATTCCAAATCATTCCATTTCACTATCTAATATGCCCATTTTTGCCAGTTTAACCAATTTCTGCCAATATCTGCCTTTTTCTTTCTCAGTTAACCCTTTTTTGCCAGTTTATATCAATTTTTCATTCCATTTAACCAAATTTCCACCCATTTTTTGCCCAGTGCAGACCACAACTTGTCCATGAGAGTGTTTTGGAGTTGTTGGATTGTGTATTTGATGAGTTTGATGAGGGAATGCAAAAATTCCATCTGTTAAAATTGCGTTCGCGATGCAGACGGTTTAACGGACCCCCAGATCACTGAGCTCTTTGCTGGTTTGAAATTTTTTTATGTTAAACAGAAAAAGCCTTTCCTTTGCTGAATAGCAATTTGTTGAAATGCTAACACTATCTATTGTCTATTAGCAGCTAAAGAGTGATTACGATGTTGTTCTCCTTTAGATGCATACTAGCATCTCCTTGCATTTTCACTATGGTTTGCCTTTTCAGCTTCTTATCAATCTCAAAGTTGAGAAAATAGAGAAAACATCTAGGTTCCCTATCTTAACCGAAACACAGACTTTCTAATAATTAATAAGGCCTTTGTTTAAGATACTGAATAGCTAACTTGGCCTGACTACAGTCCAACAGTCAACAACAGGCCCTAATATTTAAGGTAGGAAACCCCAGTGCTTCTTTCTGCTGATGCTGAGTTATCACTTTACTGTCCCAGGCCATGCTCATCCCTGCCTATCTGCCCCAAGACAAGCAGCTGAGGCATCCTGAACAAAGGAGGGAGGGATGGAAGGAGGAAGAGTACTAGTGGAAGATGTTAAAGATGCAAGAGCTCTGCAGTGGACAGGAAGTGGCCCTATTGTTTTCAGGGTCACCTTGCTTTTCCTTTCAGAGGTCTGTTCTCTCCCCTCGGGCTGTACGTCTTAAATAAACAAACCTCCTCGTCCCCTCAAACTGTATCTTGTCTTATTTCCTCCCACATGTGAAAAGGGCTGAGATGAGGGTTTACATTGTAGATAAACAGTGCGAGGCGTGGTGCCTGGCAGGCAGACAAACAAAACTGCACACACTAGAGAAAGACACACACAAAGCAGATATCAAACATGATTATTTGAATACTCACTGGTCCATTTACACGCTATCTACACATCTATTTGCAAAGAAACAGGTCAGACTGGTTGCCTGGATTCTTAGTTGTGAATACAGAGTTGTGGTTAAAATATGACACATTACTCTTCCTGGTTTGGTACTGATGATTGACAGCTAAGACTCTGACCAGGTCTGCCGTGTCATTGGACAGAGAGCAGCAGCAGAAGGTGGAGGGGAGGGAGCACACCTTAGGTTAAACATTAACCTGTCCTTCTGGGAAGCAGCTGCAGAGCACACCTCTTTCAACCTTTGCACAACATTTCTCCATTTTACACACAAAGACACACAGAGAAATGTATTTATGGCTGAAGTGAAATGTGAGAGCGGAGAGACGACAGGTGAACTCGCCGAAGCTAAAGGAGGCTACGCAGAGAGGTGACCAGGTAAGAGGGTAAATAATCAGCTGGTCTTTAAGACTGGAGGCTTTGAATTATGCAAAGTTCATGTGACTGTCCTTACTTGTGTGTTTAGACTCAGTTTATCCTATAACCTGTAAAAGCTCTAATCTTAATATGTGTATTTGTCAAATTTCTTTCTGAAGAGGTCTCATTACAGTTAAGATTAGCCACATATGACTAAAAAGACCACGTCAACATCATACTTCAAGATATAAAAAGAAAAAAACAGGGCCTGCAATGCTTGAAATGAGTAAAAATGGCTTACGGTGCAAAAAGGAAAAATACGTTTACAAAAATAAAACTCATTGAAATAAGAAATAAGTTGCAATTTCAAGTAACTTCACATTAAAATGCATTTGCCTCATGCTACTTTTATATCTTTAAAGAAGATACTTATCTAGATTTGTCAAGAGAATGTGGCTTATTGTAACTCCAAAGAGATGATTAAGAATTACACTTAAAGGTACAATAACATGAATTTTCTCACTCAAGCACTTAAAAATGACCACTACTATGCTATATCTATGACTAAGTTGGGTATTTTTATTACCCCAAATATTTCCAACAGCGTTAAAAATCTAAAAAACCCTAAACTTTATTGTTGAAACAGGAGACATCTTGTTATGATTGCTGCTGCGACAGAGCTGCCATAACTGACATGTAAGTTTGTCATATCCATGGAAATATGTCAGAGACTACATAAGGAAGCCGAAACTGTGTCTGAAAGCTGCTGTCCTGTTGCTGTATTTTATTTATGTTTTGGTTTTTTTCTAGTGATCTGCATGCAACAGTATCCCACCACTCTGTGACCACTGTAACATGAGGCCCCATTAGACATCTTCCAGTCAATTAGAGACCATATGTGTTAGAAATACTGGATGAAGCTGATCCGTTTGATGTAAAAATCAGCACTTGAACATGAGGTATGCAGGTGACTTGTGGTGCTTTTACAGCAAGCCTCAACTGGACACTTAGGGAACTATACTTATTTGCAATACTGATCTGGCTTAATTATCTAGTTGAGTTTTAAACAGTTTCCCACAGTTTTTATGAATGAATTTCGTGCATGGAGGGCTGCACAATCACCTGCACAATGATTGGAAAGACCATGTATCTAATTCTGACATGCTCTGGAGAGCAGGGATGGGATGGGTCAGCTGCACGATACAGGAACAGCAGCTGCGCTTTTACGGGTACCCCGCAGGCTTTCCCAGGCCTGATCCAGCACACCACATGCGTTGTGGAGGGGTCA